>NC_041381.1:712465536-712492833 GCF_002162155.2 Triticum dicoccoides
CCGGACCCGACGCTGTCGCCGCCCCGCCCCTCCCTGCCGCCCCGACGTCGCCGCCCCGCGCCGCACCTCGCCGTCGCCGTTGCCGTCGACCTCGCTTGAGCAACTTTTTATGATTTTTGTTAGATTTTTTTTAGATTTTTTTGTAGTTCATAGATTTTTTTTGTTAGATTAGATGTGTAGTAATTTAGATATGTAGTTCATAGTATGTTAATTTAGATTTTGTAACTAACTTGTTCATATTGTGTTAGATTTTTTTTTCTGTTAATAGATTTTTTTGGTGATATTATTGTTGAATATGCATGTGTGGTGATATTATTGTTAATAGATTTTTTGGTGATATTTAGATTGTGTAATTAATTTTGTTCATAGAATTTTAATGATTTTTTTGTTCATAGTATTTAGAAAAAGGAAAAAAATAAGAAGAGAAAGTGTTTAATATAATTAGTTAGAAAAATACTAGTTTATTTTTAGTAAGTACAATTTTATTTTGTTTATAGTAAGTGCTTCATATATAGTTGAACTAGCTAGTTGATTTAATAAACTAATTTATTTTACTATATATAGAAGTAGTTTGTAGTAAGTGCTACTTTATTTATTTATAGTAAGGGCTACTTTATTTATTTCTAGTAAGTGCTACTTTGTTTTTAGTAAGTACTACTTTATTTATTTATAGTAAGTGCTTAGTAGTTGAACTAGCTAGTTGATTTAATTAATAAAACTACTTTATTTAACTATATATAGAAGTAGTTCCCGCATGGACTTCGGCGATGCCTATCCCGCATCCTCGTCGTCGTCGACTCGGCGGTGGAGGCCTTCTTGATCAGGGCAATGTTCGGGACTGGGCTCCGCCGGGCTGGTATTGGGAGGTGCTATCTTCCGGGGGACGTAGGTTGGTGAGGAGGCAGCCCGTTGTTGACCCGATCCTTGTTTGGTGGCGGTCGCGTGGGCCAGTGATGGTGCTGAGGCTTCCGGACACCGCGGAGGTGGTACGTCACCGTGTCAGCGAGGAGGATGAGCACGTCCGTCGCTACATGGTTGCATTGGAGGGCAGGTTCGACAATACCTGGCAGGTTCTTCAGGGATCTCACTGGAGCTATGACCCTGTGATGGTTCCTTATCTTTGGGTGTCCACCGCCCGCGACGATACCCATCGGGCGCTACGGTTCTAGTTGTATTAGTGATGCTATATTAGTGATAATATTCGACGATGCACGGACACCAAGAGATGATGTACTTTTGCTTCTAATTATTGAATGCATGCTAATTTGAATACTACTTTATTTTATGATTTGGTTTTGCTTATTTTATGATATGGTTTTGCTTATTGAATGCTCATATTGGATAAGTTCTCCTTCATTCCCGTGTGCTAGACAATTTGGTGTAATAATGGACTCGGGAATGAAAGGAGGAGCTACGTACATCACCGATAGTCAACCCATGATTAATAATAATGATCTAGTTTAATATTTGAATTATGAACATAGGCCGGAAATGTCGTACTCGGACGACGAAAACCGCCCAGGGGAGTGCAACTGGTGCCACGACGACCGAGGTATGTGCAACAGGTTCATTGAGCTGGACGAAGATCGGCGCTTCAGCATTAAGCTCGAGGAGACCTTCGATGTTCATACGGTACGCAACGACGACAATAATTTTTTTCGTAATAAAGCACGACTTCAACTATTTTAACGTGTATTTTTCATCTTTTCCAATTCGACTAGCTTATCCCATGCTTTGCAAGACGCTATGTCTTGGAGAGGATGGGTTTTGAAGACCATGAAAGTATGGAAACCAAAAAAATTATCCTAAGTACCCATCATGGTGTGGATTTTCAAGTAAAGTTGTACAATGCTCAGAGTGTAACCTATTTTGGTTGCAAAAATTGGGAAGCACTTTGCAAGATGTATGGTTTTGATGAGGGTATGCTTGTCACCATGGATCTTGGTGATCCTACAATCGAGCAAGAGAGACCTTCGATTTGCGTCCTTGTGGATACACCTCCAATTCTTCCTCCATGTGAGTTTAACATAGTTATTAAGTAATTTATATTGTTTATTTCAAAATAGTTGACAACTTATTTCCATTGACAACTTATTTTCATTCTTCAAAGAATGTGCGGAAGATGGTAGACAGAACCTACTACACCGAAGGCCCCAAATTAACTTATCAGGAGAAAAATCATCTGGTCGCATTTTGTACTGATCTTGAGAATTACAATATCTACAATCAAACTCCTTAACATTATGGTCAATAAGTGCCACTAGTGCACGTGTTGAACTACGGTAACTACCATGGAGATACCCTGGTAAGATTTTTTACTATTATGACATCCGTGCATCTTTTTGCACACTCTAAAACTAGTACATCATTGCTAACTACGAAGTTATTACTATGTTTTTCAACAGAAAATCCCGAATGATTGTGTGCCTCATCTGATGTATACGCACGGTACCCTTCATGTTTTGAACATACAACCAGGTCTTCCTACGAATCTCAACTGCCCATACCGGGTTTCTAAAAGAACTGGAGACATGAAAATCAAAGAACGGAAAAAATGTATGGACAGTCGTAAGGAGCTTCTTGGAAGCAAAAACCAGCGAAGGGCAAGAATTGGAGACAGGATGATCGCCATTCTTCATAATGGAGAGTCAGGGTCTATATTGTTTTATGCTATTTTACCTTAAGGGTGTTTAGGTCCTACCTCATACTGATGATCATGTGCTAAGAACAATTATGTAGGGTTGGGTTCGATGACTATGAGGATGATGATCGTATGACTTATTATTAATAACGAGTAGAAGTTGTATGATGATGCATGATTAATAGGACTTGTTATTATATATGATGATGTATGATGCGAGCATGCATGAGTTATTATATCAGCGGGTGAAATGAACATATATAGCAGCAGCGTTGGTAAACCAAGGACGAAGATATAAGAGAGGACACTTCTCTCTATTAACTAGCTAATAACAACCTAAAAATAACCCCCCAAACCCCTAAAGCAGCCACTTTTCTAAAAAAAACATGGACTTTTGGTCCCGGTTGGTGCCACCAACCGGGACCAAAGGCCCCCTGACTGGGCTCGGCGCACAGGCCAGATGGAGGCACATTGGTCCCAGTTCGTGTTTGAATCGGGACTAATGGATGAAGGTATTAGTAACGACCCATTAGTCCCGGTTCATGAACTGAGACTAAAGGCCCTTACGAACCGGAACTATTAGGTGTTTTTCTACTAGTGTATATGCTGGCCATTAATTGGCACCAATTAATGGCTATAAAATATTACAACCCATTAACTGCACGAATATGCCAATTAATGGGAGATTGGTGCCAATTAATGGCCAGCATATACCAAGTACTCCTAAAATTTTAGGAGGGCTTAGGCGCCTTATCCTTGCCAGCGGGGAAGACACGTGCCTCCAGGACCTCCCATTGTGGCTAATCGTGCGCTCAACACGGTCTATGGCTTGCCATTCAACAAAAAACCAGGAGAGACTCGCGCAAGGCCTCCGGCAGAACTAATTCACCTCTGCATTTGACTGCGCCCCAGAGGCGAAGCTTAGACGGTTCGTCTTCCCTAAGCACTTGTGGTGGTGCAAGAAGCTGTTGCACCTCGGCATGGAGACCACACCACAAAATAGTGCGCGTTGACCAATACCTCGGTGTGGTCACCAATACGCCACACGGTGGTAGGTTGTGGGGTGCAAGATTGTGCTATGACCTCTTCTTCGTGCTCGCAGTATCACCGACTCACTGTGACGCACACGACCTTATAGTGTGGCTGGCGGAGCTACCCTTTGATCTTTGAAGAGGTCACCTGCTCGTCTACCTCAACCCCTCAAGGCAGTGCTCTTGGAGACCCCGTCTCTACCAACTAGCGGGTAGTGCGCGGCGGCACGCCGCGCCACATGGACTAATTAGCTATTTTGGTCTTTTTTTAATATTTGGTGAGTGGTCACAAGATTTTTTTTTGGCAAAGTAGTTCATACATTTAGTTGGGTGATCGTGACAAAGTAGTGCATACAAGAAAACGGTTCATCTACATAAGAGATCTAAATGATACGCAGCAATATAGATTGCCCGGCAGCTACATAAGAGATCTATATGATACATATCAATATAGATTGCCCGGCGTGCCACGCCTCGCTAATTCGTTTGAGATTTTTTAGTTGTTGAAAATCTAGTGTACCGTGCAGCTATGTCTTTGTGGCTAGGTGACAGACGATTGATTACATATCTAACAGTTGTGCACTTTTTGTTTGTTGATGAAATTTATACATTGTGCCAATGTGGAAATAAATACACTTGGGAGTACGATTAGACCTGCCGGTCGTGTTGGCTTATTCATTCTTTTTAACGTAGCATTCAGAGCTGGTTGTCGCGGTTGACTATAGCATTAAGAGTCAATTCTTCCTTATGGGTCTTCAAGGGTATTACTCCCTCCGTCCGGAAATACTTGTCATCAAAATGGATGAAAATAGATGTATCTAGAACTAAAATACAGCTAGATACATCTATTTCAATGACAAGTATTTCCGGACGGAGGGAGTATATTTTTCCACATACGATAATTTTCCACATACGATATACATATTGATAAGATAAACGCTCTGCTCTACTACTTAATTTGCGCTGTCCATGAATCTTGCTGATCATCATGCGCACAAATGAATGGGACATTGTTGTCAGTAATCTAACTAAACAACCAGCCACGGCAATCTAACTAAACAGCCAGCCACTTGGTACTTACGCCCAGCGGCCAGCGCATTCTGGACAACCTGAAAAATACAAAAACACTGTCCTTTATTATATACGTCAATAATTTTTTAACTTCCAAACCAATTTCATGATGTGCAAAATTTTTAACGACTATAGAATGTAAGAATTCCGATGGATAGAGCGGATCAGCATCAGCAAGATAATCAGTTGATATAATATCACAGCTAACAATTATCTTGGAACAACCAGACATATACGGTTATAAAGAGATCCACTAATATCATCAAGCATTTTATTAGTTCCGACGGTTAGCATAAATGAAGAAAAACGGATCACGTGCTATTAATAGTAGCAGATATGTTATATCTTTAGTGGGAAAAATCACTAAATTTTTAGAATGCGCAGGCATGAAGTAGAAGCTTTGATCGGAGCTGAAATTCGGTTTTGCCAACCGTATAGTGAGTGCAGATATTGCTGTTGCCGATGTCCTGTACCCCGTGAGCAAATTCAGATACTTTCGTACAGTGCATGGCATCCATTGCATTTAGATCAATTAAAGGAAGGGAAAAAAAGTCATGGCGTAAAACCGTAAACTAATGCACACAAGCATCTCATTATACTATCATAATATGTAATTCTCAGCTAGAATTGACATACATGGCCAAACTTTTTCAGATTGTGACATCATTTTTTTCATGTACCCAAGACTGAAAACTGAAAAGGAACTTTCAAAAGCTACTTACAGCAATAACTTTGTTCTCTGAAATGTTGGTTAGTACTAAAAACAAGAAGGCGTCGTTGTCATTGTTTGTCTAGAACAGCAGTACATAGGAGCTTATCCATCTGAAGCTTGTATGCTGAACTCATCGATTGCAAGGAAGAGGGAGAAGCTGATGGAGGCAGGGCTACAGGAAACTGCTGTTGCGCGGCACAGACAGGGAGAATAATGATACGCACGGGTCTTGGACAGTGGACATCTTTGCAGCAGGAGCCGGGTGTTTGGCCGACGAAGTAGTCGCTCAGCTGCGGAAGCAATCTATGTTATTTCTATACAAGATGGGACAACAATCTCTAAAATGCTTAATGATTCGTTTCCCATCTCTAGAGACTGTATGGCCTATTAGCATGGGCCACATAAAAATCAAGAAGAATATGTACTATATATTATGCACATATGTCACTACAACCCATACTGTAGTAGAATAGAACAGGTTGAATCCTCGGAACCAACTTAAACTGACAACTTTCACTTCATCGACACTCAAATGAACACTCTTTCCTCTTTGCTCATACTGTATAGAACTGGCCACAGCTATCACAAAAACTCATAGTTCAGTCAAAAAATTGTACAATTTATCTTATTTCTGTTAACTGGGGGAAATAGTAGAATCAAGATACTCTACAGCCCATAAAACTACCTCATATATTAACTTGGAAAGGAATTAACTAAGAAGTGGCCAAAAATTAAGAGATGTCTAAAAAGACAGTGACATTGTGAAAGCAAGTGATAGATCTCTAAAATTAGGATGGAATGAAAGGAACCAAGTAGTGTGACAATTATAAGATATATAAAAAGATAACAGTTGATAAGCAAATGAGAGATCTCTGATAATGATTTATTGGCATGAATCTCATAACCACACACACATGCTTCCGTTACGTAGGCAGCAAAAGTCTAAATGATTAAGATACTATCCTCTTAACCTATTAAATTTGGAGTCACAAACATTTTCCTACCATCAAGTAACCTACAAAACCCACACAAAGAAGGATCTGACGAACTAACTTTATTTTTTCAAACATTCAAATATACAAATAAGCCAAAAGAGAGATAAATTTTCAAAACTAACTTTATCATTCACTGATATACAACAAGTAGTCTAGAAAACCCATACTTGAATCATTCTTAGCAAGATAAACATGTAGTACCTGAAGAACATGCTACACAAAATCCCTCTGGAACTCCAAGGTAATGAATCAATCTTATGGGTTGACTAAACCAATCCTTTTGATTAAAGGCATCCTGCATGTGCAAAGCAAAAACATATCATAATGGGATATCAGCTTGATGGGAAAAAAACATACCATAAAATATTTATTTGTGAAAACGACTATTGTACAAGAGATATCGGCTTGATACGGAATATGATGGAATAAGAATAGTAATTACAGTGATCTAAACACTCTTATATTTCTTTAAGAGGGGGTACAAAGTAATGATCTCATAAGTGCGAGAGGGGAAAGAACAACACCTGATCATGTTGAAGTATAATAGTGAACTGTACATTTACACCTCACTGAATTTTCAGGTTTAGACAACCCGAGCTTTATAACTGAAACAAAAACAAGATGGTATTGATCCTCCTTGGATAAATTAAATTCCAATAGAGAAGAAGTTCTACTTAAGAATCTACAAAAATAATTCAATATTGTTCTAGTATTTAAAAAAATTCACCATGGAAGCTACCTCATTATCAACCCATACGCAGATTACATAATCAGTGCAACATCAAGAAAGCCGAAGATTGTGCAGAAATTTGCATCCACCTCTAAATATAGTAGAAGACCTGCAAGGAAGCGAATACTATTAGTAATCTAGTAGAAATTATCATCTGTCCCTACCAGAAACCTGATTATATATAAGCTATTTGTGTAACATATGCACACAAATTAGCTGCAGCTACATTTACATTCTACCTTGAAACGATTGCGAGAAAGGCTTTTAAGATAATGAACACACCAAAAAAAGTAGAGTAGTTTTTTCTGCATGAACACGATTCCTCAATTTTGGGCTTTTGGCTGAAATTACAGCATTTTCCAGTGCAGAAGTTGTCATATCTCTGCTCTAGAAGTGATGTATACGAAAATAAGCACCAAGTAGCAGGCAAAACTAAGAAATATGAAAAGGAGAACCAAAGATATTGCTGGGTGGTACTCACTGATTCATGTGAAGACGAAGACATGGGGCTGGACGGGGAGCTCGAACTTGAGATTGAAGTACTCGCTGACTTATGCTCCATCTGATCTCCATGTCCAGCAGCCCCAGCCTGCTGCGAGCCAGCAACCTCCAAGGCTCCAACGTGCAGCCAGTAACCGCGCTGCTCTCTCGGCGCGTGGCCCGGTGACGCGCCCCGGCGGTGACGCCTCTAAGCTCTGACGCACGACGGAATCGACCCGGCTTCAGCCCTTCCTCCAGGTGGAGGGAGCTTGATCCAAAGGAGAGAGGGGAGTGGAAAGATTAGGAGGAACCTACTCCATTGATGCTTGCTCTGTTCACAGATCGGCCATGCGGGTGGAGAGGTGGGGGCCCGGCGGCGAATTGGTTGTGTGCGCCGCCAGATTTTGGAAGACAGACGCAGTGGCGGAGGGATGACCTAGAAAGGCGAAGTGAAGACCCAGGCAAGTAAGCCTGTCCTTTTATAGCGCAATATGCGGTGGGCTGGTGGGCTGGTGGGCTAGCTGCGGGCGGTGGGGGGAAGCGAGAGAACTCTAGAGAACTGGACACGCGGTGGGCAGCGGAGAAATAGCATGGTCAGCGTTTGATTTCGTTGATGACGCGTGGGCAGTTCCCCAAGATACGTGTCCACCATCGCTTTTCTTTTCTACTACCACGTCAGAATGGTCTAGAAAAAACGGACTTCACGTGCAAATTCTACCTCTGCAGGTCCCCTAGCAACAAGTGTAATTTTCTAGAGGCCATAAAAAAATTCCAAAAAATTCAGAGAAATGAATCCCTTACGGGCCTAGTATTCTTAGTATGCGTGAAAATGATTTGAATGATGTTGTTCCCGACGACATATGACTAACTTCCGGACAACACACTGGCCGGGTGGTGGCCACATCGCCGTCAGTCACCTACTGTATATACTCCATAGATAACTACCTCGAGTTCAGCCAGAGTGGTGGATGTCGGCCAAATTCTTGTACCACGACTTGTGCAAATTCGTCGTGTTCAACATTGGGCGGACGATCGATATGCATCGCCAAGGACCTGGCCTATTGGCCTGTAGATCAGGACAGTTGAAGGGCATGGCCACGTCGCGCCAAGTAATTCCGATAGCTACATACCATAGATGTGGTTGTTTAATTTCGAGGTTTATAAGGAAGCTGGGGACATCACGCACGATATTGATGGAGGTAGTGTCATGTTTCTATGGTTAAAATTTGGATATCAATGGTGGCCATCACGTCGATATGAGGTAATGTCATATTTTTATGGTTTGGTTTGAAATTGGATGTTGATGGAGTCTCACCTGGATTCCGACAACGTCGAACAATATCTCTAGTGCATCATCGAACACTTAAGTGTGTTACCCTACAGTTCGTGATTAATCTAGAGATGGATGAGACTCCTCTCCGTCCAATGATCATTAGGGGGACCTGGATGCCCATAATGACCCATGTGCATCCACGAAGATCTATGTCGTTGAACCATGAACTTCGAGTCATATTCCCTTTGTCAGTTCGATACTTCATTCGTCTGAGACCTGATCGTCGGTATCATCATACCTAGTTCAATCCCGCTGCCGACAAATGATTTAACTCGTTCCTGTGATATCACATTCCCGTGACGTAGTCACGTACTGTAAGCTTTCGGATGTGATCTCGCCGAGTGGGCCCATAGTATCTCTCCATCACGCGGATGGACAAATCCCGCTCTTGGTGATACGCCTCTATATATCCCATTGAAATACTGCGCTACACCTTTATGGACACCCTCTCACGGTGTAACGTTTGATGCAACAAAAGCAATCTCTAGAGATAGTTATTAAACATCAACTCACGGTGTAAGGATTAGCTTAATTACAACATTGCCTAATTATCGCAACGGCGAGCTTTGTGGTTCGATCACTTTGCAATACTTATGTTGGGTATGTGCATCATGTCATTCCCGGCCCAATGACATGAACCCTCTATTAATTGACATAAATAATGTCCGGGAAACCAGCGATTATCACCTTGTCCTAATGGGCTAGTGTGGCTATAGGCCTCCTAGGAACCCTGGTTTGGTTATATATCACATGTGTATTAATGTTTCCAATTAATACAATTGTAGCATAATAAAAACCTATTATGAATTAAAGAAAATACATGTCAAATCAATTCTAAATATTATTTACACTAGGGCATCGTCACCGCCGACACTCCCTACATCTTCATAGAATAGGGATGCTGCCGATCTAGTTTGTAGTTAAGTTTAAATAGTTTAAATGAATATGGTACTAGCAATGTAAAAATAGAACTATGTCTCTTGTTTATAAATGCATTTTTGTTTTCGCTTGCTCGCTTTGCTTTGCTTTGCTGCATGTGGATCGTGGAGTGGAGCAGGGAGGACCAAAGGCCGAGCCTCCTGCATGCATCTGGATCGATGCCGCGGGCGTGGGTACCGGAAGGGGTGCACATGCGGCTGCCGGGACAAATTTTGCGGACCGCCAGTCGGTACAAATCAACGGTCATCGGTACAGTGCCTACCAATCCAATCCGACAAACAAACTTTGCGTGCAGCGTAGTGGTTGGCTCTACGGGCAGGAACGGTCCTTAACGGGCCACGTAGGCAGCGTGGATCGCGTGCTTGATTCTGTGCTCCCTGCCATACAGATATGGAATACTATGTCAGGATTGCCTTTATCGTTACCGATACTAGCTCCAATCCTACTACGTAGTAGAAGTAGATAAGATCGGCTGACAATGGCGCCAAAACCACCATCACCAGAGGCACGTGCCCAATAATACACTTGTCAACCAATCTTGTCTTGGAATACTACAATGCAAAACAGAGATCACATGCGGCGCTGCACTCTAATAATAACATAACACATGGTCAGATCTTGTACGCACGACTTAGGTAGGCAAAACTAATCTTGGAGTGGCTAGAAACCGTACGTTTTGTATGGCTTGAAACCGTATCTTGGAGTGGGCGCGAGATTAAGTACTTTGCCAACCAATAAAAAGATGAGCGCCCATCCCTAGGAGCTGACACGGCGACACACTTGATTGTAGACCATGTGACTGATGAGAGATTCCTGTCGCCGCATGGAACAAAGTAGTACTGACTGTGGGCGCGCATTGCCGTTGCAGTGTCTCGTTCACCGTGATGAACCGGCTCGATGCATGTTTTTTTTAACATCAGTACACACAAGCGCTCATATACACGTGCATACACTCATCCTTATAAACGTAAACACGCACATCCTACCCTTATGAGCACCTCTGAAAGACTGAGCCGGCATATCACTTGAGATTTGAGTCACCGTAGGCGCCTCGTCCTCGACGGGAACGTCTCCTCCCACTGAATGCGCATCGCCGGAAATCTTAAAATAAATTTAGAAATAAATGCTAGCACCACGATTTGAACCCTGGTGGGTTGAGATACCACAGTCGCGAAGATGGAGCCGGCGGTCGCGAAGATGGAGCCGGCGGTCGTCGCCCTCGAGCCGGTCGTCCAGGATCTCGCAGCCTGGCGGCCTACCATGGATGCGGCGGTGGGACAACTCCAGGCGGACCTCGGCGACATTCGGGCGCAGTTGGAGAAAATCGCTGCGGGTGCTCCGTCCACCAGCAGGCCGGCACCAGATTCGACCCAGGCGGACGCGCCACTTCTCCACATCCGGCAGAGTGACGACGGTCACGGGCAGATTGGCCACCACGGGGCTCTTCTTCCACGGGTTTCGGCTAGTGAGGGACCGATCCTCACTACGCTGGTCCCGACCAATGGTACGTATCGGACTCCGTTTCCCTCCGCGCCTTTACCGCCTCCACCGTCCCTTCAGTTGGTGGGCAGCAGCGCTGTTTTTGGTGGGAGCAGATCCACCAACAACAAGCATATGGAATGCCCAGAGTTTGATGGCGACAAACCCACCGGTTGGCGTCTTCGTTGTGAGGCTTATTTCCGCGTCTGTGGCATTGATCCGAAGGTGTGGGTGGACACCGTTGTGGTCCATTTCATCGGCGCAGCGGCTTTGTGGTTGGAGTGGTCTAAGGCTCACCTGAAGATCACAGGATGGGATCCGTTTTGCGCTGCTGTGCTGGATAAGTTTGGTCGTTCTGAGTTTCAGTTGTTGCTGCGGAAGTTTTCTAAACTGAAGCAAGCCGGCTCAGTGTTAGAATATGCCGAGCAATTTAATATAGCAATGCATAGTTTGTTAGCACACCATGGTTCTTGGGATCCTCTGTTTTTCACCACCCATTTTGTGGAAGATCTCAGTCATGATATCAAAGTAGCTGTTATGTTACATCGACCTCCTGATTTGGAAACTGTTGTCTCCCTTGCTGCTTTACAGGAAGAGGTGGTGGAGATGGTTCGCCAAGAACATGAAAGCATGGGGATGCATCATGTCGGGGCCTCGAACACTCGGTCGGGGCGTTTCTCGGCGAGGCCCCCTTCAGCGGTCGCTGTGCCAACATCTCCAGTGATGGGACGTACAGCAAATTCCACGCCTTCACCCACAGCGCTCGACACACGTCGGGGGCTCGACATCGCCAAGTCACCAGTGGATGAGAAGCTCAAGGCCCTGCGCACATTTCGCAAGGCGCGTGGTTTGTGTTTTACTTGTGGCGAGAGATGGAACCTAGGCCACACTTGTGCTGCTACAGTGCAACTCCTTGTTGTGGAAGAGTTAGTGGGCATGTTATCTCCACCAACATCCCCAGAACCAACCTCTCTCCAACACGAGAGCTCTGAAGAGGACATGTGTTTGTTGTCAGCGGCAGCAATTGCTGGTACTGAAGCGCCCAAAGCTTTTCGGCTCACCGGCAACATTGGAGGCAAGGTTCTGCTGATGCTTATTGACTCCGGGAGTTCTCATAGTTTTATCAATGCAGAGATAGCTCAAGCCTGGCCAACAATTCGTCCTATGCAAACACCTTTGAAGGTCAAGGTGGCAGATGGAGCCATTACTAGCTGCACCCTGGAGTTACCTTGCTGTGAGTACTCGGTTCAGGGGGTCACTTTCAATTCCAATTTCAAGCTTTTTCCCTTGGGTTGTTATGATATAGTTCTTGGGATGGATTGGTTGGAATCCAGGGGTGTTATGACAGTGAACTGGTCTAAGAAACAAATGTCATTTCAACACAATTGGCAGCTGGTTCACTTATCAGGGCAGTCTCTGAAGGAAATATGCCCTAGAGGCAATAATAAAGTTATTATTTATTTCCTTATTTCATGATAAATGTTTATTATTCATGCTAGAATTGTATTAACCGGAAACATCATACATGTGTGAATACATAGACAAACATATAGTCACTAGTATGCCTCTACTTGACTAGCTCATTAATCAAAGATGATTATGTTTCCTAACCATAGACATGTGTTGTCATTTGATTAATGGGATCACATCATTAGCAGAATGATGTGATTGACATGACCCATTCCGTTAGCCTAGCACTTGATCGTTTAGTATATTGCTATTGCTTTCTTCATGACTTATACATGTTCCTGTAACTATGAGATTATGCAACTCCCGTTTACCGGAGGAACGCTTTGGGTACTACCAAATGTCACAACGTAACTGGGTGATTATAAAGGAGTACTACAGGTGTCTCCGAAGGTACATGTTGAGTTGGCGTATTTCGAGATTAGGTTTTGTCACTCCGATTGTCGGAGAGGTATCTCTGGGCCCTCTCGGTAATGCACATCACTATAAGCCTTGCAAGCAATGTGACCAATGAGTTGGTTACGGGATGATGCATTACGTAGAGAGTAAAGAGACTTGCCGGTAACGAGATTGAACTAGGTATTGGATACCGACGATCAAATCTCGGGCAAGTAACATACCAATGACAAAGGGAACAACGTATGTTGTTATGCGGTTTGACCGATAAAGATCTTCGTAGAATATGTAGGAACCAATATGGGCATCCAGGTTCCGCTATTGGTTATTGACCGAGAATAGTTCTAGGTCATGTCTACATAGTTCTCGAACCCGTAGGGTCCGCACGCTTAAGGTTTCGATGACAGTTATATTATGAGTTTATGAGTTTTGATGTACCGAAGAAGTTCGGAGTCCCGGATGAGATCGGGGACATGACGAGGAGTCTCGAAATGGTCGAGACGTAAAGATCGATATATTGGACGACTATATTTGGACTTCGGAAAGGTTCCGAGTGATTCGGGTATTTTTCGGAGTACTCGAGAGTTACGGGAATTCGCCGGGGAGTATATGGGCCTTATTGGGCCATACGGGAATAGAGGAGAGAGGCCGAAAGGAAGGAGGCGCGCAGCCCCCCTCTGGTCCGAATTGGACAAGGGGTGCGGCCCCCTTTTCCTTCCTCCTCTCCCCCTCTTTCCCCCTTCTCCTACTCCAACAAGGAAGGAGGGAGTCCTACTCCCGGTGGGAGTAGGACTCCTCTTGGCGCGCCCTCCTTGGCCGGCCGCCTCCTCCCCCCTGGCTCCTTTATATACGGGGGCGGGGGGCACCCCATAGACGCACAAGTTGATCTACGGATCGTTCCTTAGCCGTGTGCGGTGCCCCCTTCCACCATATTCCACCTCGGTCATATCGTCGCGGAGTTTAGGCGAAGCCCTGCGCCGGTAGAGCATCATCATCGTCACCACACCATCGTGCTGACGGAACTCATCCCCGAAGCTTTGTTGGATCGGAGCCCGGGGATCGTCATCGAGCTGAACGTGTGCTGAACTCGGAGGTGCCGTACGTTCGGTACTTGGATCGGTCGGATCGTGAAGACGTACGACTACATCAACCGCGTTGTCATAACACTTCCGCTTACGGTCTACGAGGGTACATGGACAACACTCTCCCTTCTCGTTGCTATGCCACCACCATGATCTTGCGTGTACGTAGGAATTTTTTTGAAATTACTACGTTCCCCAACAGTGGTATCAGAGCCTAGGTTTTATGCGTTGATGTTATATGCACGAGTAGAACACAAGTGAGTTGTGGGCGATACAAGTCATACTGCTTACCAGCATGTCATACTTTGGTTCGGCGGTATTGTGAGATGAAGCGGCCCGGACCGACATTACGCGTACGCTTATGCGAGACTGGTTTCACCGTTACGAGCACTTGTGCTTAAAGGTGGCTGGCGGGTGTCTGTCTCTCTCACTTTAGCTGAATCGAGTGTGGCTACACCCGGTCCTTGCGAAGGTTAAAACAGCACCAACTTGACGATCTATCGTTGTGGTTTTGATGCGTAGGTAAGAACGGTTCTTGCTCAGCCCGTAGCAGCCACGTAAAACTTGCAACAACAAAGTATAGGACATCTAACTTGTTTTTGCAGGGCATGTTGTGATGTGATATGGTCAAGACGTGATGAGATATAAGTTGTTGTATGAGATGATCATGTTTTGTTGAAGTTGTCGGCAACTGGCAGAAGCCCTATGGTTGTCTCTTTGTTGCATAAGATGCAAGTGCCAAATAATTGCTTTACTTTATCGCTATGCGATAGCAATAGTTGCAAGAGCAATAGTTGGCGAGACGACCATGTAACGACACATTGATATAGATCAAGATGATGAAGATCATGGTGTCGTGCCGGTAACGATAGAGATCATGACAGTACTTTGGAGATGGAGATCAAAGGCGCAAGATGATCATGGCCATATCATGTCACATATTTTGATTACATATGATATTTATCTGTTATACATCTTATTCTGTTTTGTTTGACGGTAGCATTTTAAGATTATCTCTCACTAATTTTCAAGAAGTGTTCTCCCTGAGTATGCACCGTTGCAAAAGTTCTTCGTGCTGAGACACCACGTGATGATCGGGTGTGATAGGCTCTATGTTCAAATACAACGGGTGCAAAAACAGTTGCACACGCGGAATACTCAGGTTAAACTTGACGAGCCTAGCATATACAGATATGGCCTTGAAACACGGAGACCGAAAGGTCGAGCGTGAATCATATAGTAGATATGATCAACATATTGATGTTCACCGTTGAAACTACTCCATATCACGTGACGATCGGACATGGTGTAGTTGATATGGATCACGTAATCACTTAGAGGATTAGAGGAAGTGGGAGTTCTTAAGTAATATGATTAATTGAACTTAAATTTATCATGAACTTAGTCCTGGTAGTATTTTGCAAATTATGTTGTAGATCAATAGCTTGAATTGTTGCTTTCATATGTTTATTTTGATATGTTCCTAGAGAAAATTGTGTTGAAAGATGTTAGTAGCAATGATGCGGATTGGATCCGTGATCTGAGGTTTATCCTCATTGCTGCACAGAAGAATTATGCCCTTAATGCACCGCTAGGTGACAGACCTATTGCAGGAGCAGACGCAAACGTTATGAACGTTTGGCTAGCTCAATATGATGACTACTTGATAGTTTAGTGCACCATGCTTAACGGCTTAGAATCGGGACTTCAAAGATGTTTTAAACGTCATGGACCATATGAGATGTTCCAGGAATTGGAGTTAATATTTCAAGCAAATACCCGAGTTGAGAGATATGAAGTCTCCAACAAGTTCTATAGCTAAAAAGATGGAGGAGAATCGCTCAACTAGTAAGCATGTGCTCAGATTGTCTGGGTACTTCAATCACTTGAATCAAGTGGGAGTTAATCTTCCAGATAAGATAGTGATTGACAGAATTCTCTAGTCACCATCACTAAGTTACTAGAACTTCGTGATGAACTATAGTATGCAAAGGATGACGAAAACAATTCCCGAGCTCTTCGTGATGTTGAAATCGACAAAGGTAGAAATCAAGAAAGAGCATCAAGTGTCGATGATTGACAAGACCACTAGTTTCAAGAAAAGGGCAAAGGGAAAGAAAGGGAACTTCAAGTAGAATGACAAGCAAGTTGTCACTCCCATGAAGAAGCCCAAAGCTGAACCAAAGCCTGAAACTGAGTGCTTACACTGCAAAGGAAATGGTCACTGGAAGCGGAAATGCCCTGAATATTTGGTGGATAAGAAGGATGGCAAAGTGAACAAGGATATATTTGATATACAGGTTATTGATGTGTGCCTTACTAGTGTTTATAGTAGCTCCTGAGTATTTGATACTTGTTCGGTTGCTAAGATTAGTAACTTGAAACAGGAGTTACAGAATAAACAGAGACTAGTTGAAGGGGAAGTGAAGATGAGTGTTGGAAGTAGTTCCAAGATTGATATGATCATCATCGCACACTCCCTATACTTTCGGGATTAGTGTTAAACCTAAATAAATGTTATTTGGCATTTGCATTGAGCATGAACATGATTTGATCATGTTTATTGCGATACGGTTATTCATTTAAAGTTAGAGAATAATTGTTATTCTGTTTACATGAATAAGACCTTCGATGGTTATACACCCAATGAAAATAGTTTGTTGGATCTCGATCATAGTGATACACATATTCATAATATTGATGCCAAAAAATGCAAAGTTAATAATGATAGTGCAACTTATTTGTGGCACTGCCATTTGGGTCATATCGGTGTAAAGCGCATGAAGAAACTCCATAAAGAGGGATTTTCGGAATCACTTGGTTATGAATCATTTGATGCTTGCGAACCGTGCCTTTTGGGCAAGATGACTAAAACTCCGTTCTCTGGAACAATGGAACAAGCTACTGACTTATTGGAAATAATACATACCGATGTATGCGATCCAATGAGTGTTGATGCTCGTGGCAAGTATTGTTATTTTCTGACCTTCACAAAATGATTTGAGCAGATATGGGTATATCTACTTGATGAAACATAAGTCTGAAATAATTGAAAAGTTCAAAGAATTTCAGAGTGAAGTGGAAAAATCATCGTAACAAGAAAATAAAGTTTCTACGATCTGATCGTGGAGACGAATATTTGAGTTACGAGTTTGGTCTTCAATTAAAACAATGTGGAATAGTTTCACGGCTCACGCCACCTGGAACACCACAACGTTATGGTGTGTCCGAACATCGTAACCGCACTTTATTGGATATGGTGCGATCTATGATGTCTCTTATCGGTTTTACCACTATCATTTTGGGGTTGTGCATTAGAGACAGCTGCATTCACATTTAAAAAGGGCAGCATCTAAATCCGCTGAGACGACACCGTATGAACTATGGTTTAGCAGTAAAGCTAAGCTGTTGTTTCTTAAAGTTTGGAGTTGCGATGCTTATATGAAAAAGGTTTTCAACCTGATAAGCTCGAACCCAAATCGGAGAAGTGCGTCTTCATAGAATACCCAAAGGAAACTGTTGGGTACACCTTCTATCACAGATCCGAAGGCAAAACATTCGTTGCTAAGAATGGATCCTTTCTAGAGAAGGAGTTTCTCTTGAAAGAAGTGAGTGGGAGGAAAGTAGAACTTGATGAGTTAACTGTACCTGCTCCCTCATTTGAAAGTAGTTCATCACAGAAATCAGTTGCTGTGACTACTACACCAATTAGTGAGGAAGTTAATGATGATGATCATGAAACTTCAGATTAAGTTACTACAGAATCTCGTAGGTCTTACAGAGTAAGATCCGCACCAGAGTGGTACGGTAATCCTGTTCTGGAAGTTATGTTACTAGACCATGACGAACCTACGAACTATGAAGAAGCGATGGTGAGCCCAGATTCCGCAAAATGGCTTGAGGCCATGAGATCTGAGATACCATGTATGAAAACAAAGTATGGACTTTGATTAACTTGCCCAATGATCGGCGAGACATTGAGATTAAATGGATCTTCAAGAGGAAGACGGACGCTGATAGTGTTACTATCTACAAAGCTAGAATTGTCGCAAAAGGTTTTCGACAAGTTCAAGGTGTTGACTACGATGAGAGTTTTTCACTCGTATCTATGCTTAAGTCTGTCTGAATCATGTTAGAAATTGCCACATTTTATGAAATCTGGCAAATGGATAAACAAAACTGCATTCCTTAATGGTTTTCTTAAAGAAGAGTTGTATATGATGCAACCAGAAGGTTTTGTCAATCCTAAAGGTGCTAACAAATTGTGCAAGCTCTAGCGATCCATCTATGGACTGGTGCAAGCATCTCGGAGTTGGAATATATGCTTTGATGAGTTGATCAAAGCATATGGTTTTATACAGACTTTTTGAAGAAGCCTGTATTTACAAGAAAGTGAGTGGGAGCTCTGTAGCATTTCTAATATTATATGTGGATGACATATTGTTAATTGGAAATGATATGGAAATTCTGGATAGCATGAAAGGATACTTGAATAAGAGTTTTTCAAAGCAAGACCTCGGTGAAGGTGCTTACACATTGAGCATCAAGATCTATATAGATAGATCAAGACGCTTGATAAGATTTTTCAATGAGTACATACCTTGATAAATTTTTGAAATAGTTCAAAATGGAACAGCCAAAGAAGGAGTTCTTGCCTGTGTTACAAGGTGTGAAGTTGAGTAAGACTCAAGACCCGACCATTGCAGAAAATAGAAAGAGAATGAAAAGTCATTCCCTATGCCTCAGTCATAGGTTCTATAAAGTATGCTATGTTGTGAACCAGACCTATTGTATACCTTGCTCTGTGTTTGGCAAAGGAATACAATTTTGATCTAATAAGTAGATCACTGGACATGGGTCAAGAATATCCTTAGTGAGGACTAAGGAGATGTTTCTCGATTATGGAGGTGATAAAAGAGCCCGTCGTTAAAGTTACAACGATGCAAGCTTTTACACCAATCCAGATGACTATAAGTCTCAATCTGGATACATATTGAAAGTGGGAGCAATTAGCTAGAGTAGCTCCGTGCAGAGCATTGTGGACATAGAATATTTGCGAAATACATACGGCTCTGAATATGACAGACCCGTTGGCTAAGCTTCTCTCACGAAAAAAACATGATCATACCTTAGTACTCTTTTGGGTGTTAATCACATAGCGATGTGAACTAGATTATTGACTCTAGTAAACCCTTTGGGTGTTGATCACATGATGATGTGAACTATGGGTATTAATCACATGTAGATATGAATATTGGTGTTAAATCACATAGCGATGTGAACTAGATTATTGACTCTAGTGCAAGTGGGAGACTGAAGGAAATATGCCCTAGAGGCAATAATAAAGTTATTATTTATTTCCTTATTTCATGATAAATGTTTATTATTCATGCTAGAATTGTATTAACCGGAAACATGATACATGTGTGAATACATAGACAAACATATAGTCACTAGTATGCCTCTACTTGACTAGCTCATTAATCAAAGATGGTTATGTTTCCTAACCATAGACATGTGTTGTCATTTGATTAATGGGATCACATCATTAGGAGAATGATGTGATTGACATGACCCATTCCGTTAGCCTAGCACTTGATCGTTTAGTATATTGCTATTGCTTTCTTCATGACTTAAACATGTTCCTGTAACTATGAGATTATGCAACTCCCGTTTACCGGAGGAACGCTTTGGGTACTACCAAACATCACAACGTAACTGGGTGATTATAAAGGAGTACTACAGGTGTCTCCGAAGGTACATGTTGAGTTGGCGTATTTCGAGATTAGGTTTTGTCACTCCGATTGTCGGAGAGGTATCTCTGGGCCCTCTCGGTAATGCACATCACTATAAGCCTTGCAAGCAATGTGACCAATGAGTTGGTTACGGGATGATGCATTACGTAACGAGTAAAAAGACTTGCCGGTAACGAGATTGAACTAGGTATTGGATACCGACGATCAAATCTCGGGCAAGTAATATACCGATGACAAAGGGAACAACGTATGTTGTTATGCGGTTTGACCGATAAAGATCTTCGTAGAATATGTAGGAACCAATATGGGCATCTAGGTTCCGCTATTGGTTATTGACCGAGAATAGTTGTAGGTCATGTCTACATAGTTCTCGAACCCGTAGGGTCCGCACGCTTAAGGTTTCGATGACAGTTATATTATGAGTTTATGTGTTTTGATGTACCGAAGGAGTTCGGAGTCCCGGATGAGATCGGGGACATGACGAGGAGTCTCGAAATGGTCAAGACGTAAAGATCGATATATTGTACGACTATATTTGGACTTCGGAAAGGTTCCGAGTGATTCGGGTATTTTTCGGAGTACCGGAGAGTTACGGGAATTCGCCGGTGAGTATATGGGCCTTATTGGGCCATACGGAAATAGAGGAGAGAGGCCGAAAGGAAGGAGGCGTGCAGCCCCCCTCTGGTCCGAATTGGACAAGGGGTGCGGCCCCCTTTTCCTTCCTCCTCTCCCCCTCTTTCCCCCTTCTCCTACTCCAACAAGGAAGGAGGGAGTCCTACTCCCGGTGGGAGTAGGATTCCCCTTGGTGCGCCCTCCTTGGCCGGCCGCCTCCTCCCCCCTGGCTCCTTTATATACGGGGGCGGGGGGCACCCCATAGACACACAAGTTGATCTACGGATCGTTCCTTAGCCGTGTGCGGTGCCCCCTTCCACCATATTCCACCTCGGTCATATCGTCGCGGAGTTTAGGCGAAGCCCTGCGTCGGTAGAGCATCATCATCGTCACCACGCCGTCGTGCTGACGGAACACATCCCCGAAGCTTTGCTGGATCGGAGCCCGGGGAACGTCATCGAGCTGAACGTGTGCTGAACTCGGAGGTGCCGTACGTTCGGTACTTGGATCGGTCGGATCGTGAAGACGTACGACTACATCAACCGCGTTGTCATAACGCTTCCGCTTACGGTCTACGAGGGTACGTGGACAACACTCTCCCCTCTCGTTGCTATGCCATCACCATGATCTTGCGTGTACGTAGGAATTTTTTTGAAATTACTACGTTCCCCAACAGTCTCAACGGACAACAACTTGCCATATGATCTCTATGGCTCAGATCAATCTCTTGCAGTCGCGTACAGACATTGCTCACATCCTCTTATTGTCAGCCAGCAAACCTAAAGTGGATCAAGCCCCGGTCCCAACTGTTATTGAGGAGCTGCTTCAAGATTTACCTGAGCTATTCAAGGAACCCAGTGGACTACCACCTCACTGGGAATTCGACCATGTCATTGAGCTCATTCCTAGAGCACAACCAGTTAACAGAGCTCGTATAGGTACAGCCTTCGCAGAAGGACGAATTTGAGCAACAAGTGACAGAAATGCTTCGGCAAGGTATCATACAGCTCAGTCGCAGTCCCTTATCGTCCCCCGTGCTTTTGGTTTAAAAAAAGATGGGGAATGGCGATTCTGCATCGACTATCACTTCCTCAATGCGATCACCCTCAAAACTCGCTACCCCATTCCCATCATCGATGAGTTACTGGATGAATTGCACGGTGCCACGTTCTTCACAAGTCTGGATCTTCGCTCTGGATATCATCAAATCCGGATGCGACCTGGGGACGAAGCTAAAACAGCGTTTCAGACACATCACGGGCATTTCGAGTTCAAAGTAATTCCACAAGGTGTCACTGGAGGGCCTTTCACATTTCAGTCTGCTATGCATATAGTTCTTGCGCCATTTGTGCGAAAAGGGGTTCTAGTGTATATTGACGACATTCTGGTGTTTGGTGCAACCTTGAAGGAGCATGTGCTGTTGTTACGGGCAGTGTTTCAGCGATTGGAGCGGTACTCTCTCAAGGTCAAGCTGAAGAAATGCGCGTTTGCGCAGCCGCAACTCCGATACTTGGGTCATGTCATCAGTGCGGAAGGAGGACATACGAACCCTCGCAACATCGAGAAAGTGCAGAACTGGTCTTCGCCATCATCTATTAAGGAGCTTCGCTAGTTCCTTGGACTAGCAGGATATTATCGCAAGTTCGTTCGACACTATGGGGTGATCAATTGAGGCATCACAGAGCTACTGAAGAAAGGCGTTCCTTTTGTGTGGACGGCAGATCACGAACAGGCGTTCGAGTCTCTCAAGACAGCACTGACCACAGCCCCTGTGCTGGCCCTGCCCAACTTTGCCAAGCCGTTCGTGGTGGAGACGGACGCATCTGACATTGGTATTGGCGCTGTCCTGATGCAACAACAACATCCAGTGGTCTTCCTCAGTCAGGCTTTGGGTCCATGACACCGGGCATTGTCCACATATGAGAAAGAGTGTCTCGCTATCCTGATGGCACTAGATAGATGGCGACCGTACCTTCTTCTTTCAGAATTCACTATCCGCACGGATCATCGGAGCCTCACTTGCTTGGATGAACAGAAACTCACCACCCCATGGCAACACAAAGCTCTGACCAAGCTACTTGGACTGCAATACAAGATTGAGTATCGACAAGGGGCTAATAATTTGGCAGCAAACGCTCTCTCTCGACAGCCTACAGACCATGCAATGGTGATCGCGGTCTCAGTTTGCGTACCCACCTGGCTTGAAGATGTCAAGCAGAACTATAGGAAAGATCCTGACTGCTGTCGCATGCTAGCCTTGCATGCCCAAGGAGTGAAATTAGCAGGGCCTTTCTCGATCACTGACGGGCTGATTCGCTACAAAGGGCGAGTCTGGTTGGGCAATGACGTGGACAGCCAACAGAAAGTGTTACAAGAACTACATGCAGGCGCAATTGGAGGCCACTCTGGCGTACAAGCAACTTACAGTCGAGTGATGAAGCTTTTTGCTTGGCCCAAGCTCAAGCATACAGTCAATATGTTCATCGGCCGATGTTTTGTCTGCGAACAAGCAAAACCCGAACACGTCCGGTACCCTGGGCTACTCCAACCCCTCCTTGTTCCTGAACATGCTTGGGAGATGGCGACCGTTGATTTTGTCGAAGGACTGCCCACTTCCATGGGGTACAACTCCATTCTGGTCGTCGTTGACAAACTGACTCGGTATGCACATTTTATCCCACTTCGACACCCATTCACAGCTCTCCAAGTCGCCAAGGCATACATGAACAATGTTTTAAAATTGCACGGGCCCCCAGACAAGATGGTGTCTGAACGCGATCGGGTCTTCACCAGCAAAGTGTGGCAGGAACTATGCAAGTTGACCCACATTACTCTCAACATTTCTTCAGCACGCCACCCGCAGACGGATGATACCATAGAGCGGGTGAACCAATGCATGGAGCTCTATCTGCACTACTTCATTCACAACTGCCCGACTAAGTGGGCACAATGGCTGGCACTGGCCGAATTCTGGTACAACACATCATATCACTCGACGTTGAAGACATCTTCATTTGAGGTTCTGTACGGTCACAAACCACGTTTCTTTGGCATCACCAACATCGCTGACGACACAGTCAAGGATCTAGCTGCATGGACCCGTGACAGAGCAGCAGTGATGGGTCTCCTGAAGCAACATCTTCATCGGGCCAATCAAGTCATGAAGAGCAAGGCTGACAGGCATCGGTCAGATCATGTGTTTGCAGTCGGCGACTAGGTCTACCTGAAGCTGCAACCTTACGCACAATCCTCTGTGGTGGCTCGTGCTAACCACAAATTGGCTTTCAGGTACTTTGGTCCTTTTCAGGTTCTCGCTCGTGTGGGCGAGGTGGCGTACCGGCTTGCTCTGCCTGCCAAGATACATCCGGTCATTCATGTCTCTCAACTTCGAGCTGGGCTGCCTCCTTCCACGACGGCCCTTCCTGAGCTGCCTGTGCTGGACCAAGATCTCCTTCAACTTCAAGTCCCTGAAGCCATCCTTGGGCGGCGCACGATATCTCGCGGGACGCGCACGATTGACCAGGTGTTCGTCAAGTGGTCAGGCTTTCCAGCGTCGCTCGCCTCCTGGGAAGATGAAGTCCCCTCAAGTCAAGATTTCCCCATGCATTGGCTTGGGGACAAGCCACATCTCAAGGAGGGGGGAATGTCACGGGAATGCCAAGTCACCCGGCCCAACAGGGCCGGCCCAAGAGAGGGCGTCGGCCCAACCCACGAGTCCAGGGAGAGGACTGGGTCCAGTGAGTGTGTACTTAGAGGGTTGCGTGTGGAGGGTTTCGGCATCGTTGGATCACTACTCTGTATCG
Organism: Triticum dicoccoides; assembly: GCF_002162155.2. Classification (NCBI taxonomy): domain Eukaryota; kingdom Viridiplantae; phylum Streptophyta; class Magnoliopsida; order Poales; family Poaceae; genus Triticum; species Triticum dicoccoides. The sequence continues at coordinate 712,490,064 of NC_041381.1, forward strand.
GCGCCGTTGGGCGAGCTCCTCCTTCCCACCCCCTGGCTCTCATCTCGATCCCCTTTCCTTCTACTCCGAACCCTAGCTCCAAATTTTACCTCTGATTTCAGTGATTAAGCAGCAACACAAGAGTGAGAGACATAGATCTGTGTCAGATTCCTGTCGCCGCATGGAACAAAGTAGTACTGACTGTGGACGCGCATTGCCGTTGCAGTGTCTCTTTCACCGTGATGAACCGGCTCGATGCATGTTTTTTTAACATCAGTACACACAAGCGCTCATAGACACGTGCATACACTCATCCTTATAAAGGCAAACACGCACATCCTACCCTTATGAGCACCTCTGAAAGACTGAGGCGGCATATCATCTTGAGATTTACGAAGTCACCGTAGGCGCCTCGTCGTTGACGGGAACGTCTCCTCCCATTGAATGCGCATCGCCGGAAATCCTGAAATAAATTTAGAAATAAATGCGAGCACCAGTATTTGAACCCTGGTGGATTGGGGATACCACAGTCCCACTAACCATCCAACCACGAGTTGACTCGCCGGCTCGATGCACGTTGAGATATGGTTTTCTATGCATCTATGTACATAATTGGGCGAATGCATGGGCGCCCTGTGGTCACGATGCGGACCTCGAGTTCCACGATACGGCACCAGCCTCCACCTTGCACGGTTGGTATATATATTTTTTATAAAAAAAAGGATGCACGGTTGGTATATGGTTCAGGAAGAGTTGATAATATCTATACCTACTAATAAAAGAAATAGGTATTATTAGCCCGTCATACTATTTTATAGAAACCTTTTGATGTTTTTGACATTAAACACGCAGTATATATCAAATGTTTTTTAAAATAGTCATATCTTTTAAACCGTAACTCCAAAATTAACATATTATATATGGAATTTCATTAGAAAATTATGTATAATCTAAATATAATGTTATTTACCTGTTAAATTTTTAAAAAATTACTACCTAGACTGCAATGTTAATCAACAATGCATTATCCATCTTTTTTTCATACCGATACTGATTCGGATTTGGGATGAACACATCACCAAAATCAGGATTGGACATCAGATTGAAGATAATTTTTTTAGAGACACCCAATAAATAAGGACATGCATGACAAGAAATAAAAGGACCCAACAAAAATGGGATGTCCGCTATAAAATAAATAAAAAAAATACAGAGGAGATCTAATAAAGATGAGATGTTGCGCTATTCTCCTATATATAAGAAGAAGAAAAAGAGGACATGCATGAAAAAGAGTAAAAATGAGGCATGCATGACCAAAAGTAAAATAAAAGAGTAGTTTGATAAGAAATAAACAGTGATGAAACAGAGAAAAATAACTATGACATATATGACAAGAAATAGTGATGAAATAGGGGCGCGAGTACCTGCGTCAACAGGAAACCATAAAAAAATGTTCTTTTCAAACAAAACAAACCTCTTTTTATGATTAAAAAATCTTGTATCTTTTTCACAACCTTCTTAACTCTTCATGTATTTAAGAAATAGCTACACATTCTCAGATTATAAAACATTTTTTGTAAATTAAGAGCGTGTGGTATTTTTTATTCTCCCGTTGCAACGCACGACCCTTTTTGCTACTAAAACGAAGGTCATCTCCACTACCTAAACCGGGGCTGGCAGCACCGGCAAGTGCGTTTGGGTGGCTCGTCTAAACTGCTGCGCGTTTGGGGCATCTCTTCACCGGTGACCGCCCTCAACGATCATTCCCAAAACAAATTTAGCCCCAAAACAATACAAAAAGCATCAAATTCGATAACACCAGCGACACCGGTCAGATTTAAGTTCGCAAGTACGGCCACATCGGCCAATTAAAGTTCAAAACAACACGGGTCCAGCTGCCCCAAAACGCCATATCAGCGAGGTACCACTGTAGATATCAAATGGGCTGTGCGTCGGCGTCGATGATGATCGTCGCCGCTGGTTCAGTCATTGCAGGTGCTGGCTCGGTCGATGCCGATGCCGATGCCGACGCCGGTGCTGATGGAGGTGTCCACGCCGGTGCAGCTTGATTTGGCCACGTCGGTGCTGATGTCCCAGATGCCCTTGCAGCCCTCGACGCCCCCAGGATGTGGGCACGACGGTCGGCGTACCAGAGCTGGATATCCACGGCCAGGTTGGACGTGTCCCTGCTCAAGATGTTCGCCTCCTCGGCCATCTGCGCGTTGATCGCGTGGATCATGCTGGCCTGGACCTCCACCTTGGCGACATTGACCTTGGCCGCCTCGATCTGCGTCTTCTGTTGGGCGGTGTCGAGGACCTCCCTCCACCTTGCCTCATTGGCGTCATTGCGTTGAGCGTGGCTGGTCTTGACGTCGGCGAGCAGCTTCTTGTACTCGGCCTCATCTTCAGCGTCATGCGCATTCCTCGCGGCCTTGGCCTTCTTGTGCCCTTCAGGCCGGCCAGCCGAAGCATCCGCCGGCGCGTTCACGTCGAAGGGCTTGCCATGGTTGTGCTCGTAGCGCACCTTCTCCCATATTTTGCACTTTTCAAGTTTGTTGAAAATGTGCATGAAGGCGAACTCCTGCCCCTTGTTTTCGGCCTTGTACAAGTCACACATCTCCCTTAGCTAAAAACGGAAATGTTAACGCCCACACGTGTGGGCGTTAACCATCTCAACCACATGCATCCATCGCCGTCCAGCAGTATATGCACGAATCTTGGCACGTTCTGGCCGATTTTCTATTCCACGTAGGACAAGGCGCGTGTGTGGTGAGTGACATAGTTCGCCCAC
>NC_041381.1:712492843-712497052 GCF_002162155.2 Triticum dicoccoides
GCCGACCTTGGTTGAGGTCAAACACGTCGCGCACTTCGCCCCCCTCCCCCTCACGGTTCCATTTACTCCTCCCCACAGTTACTCGCACAACTCACTTCGCATTTCAGTCGATTGGAGGAGAAGACGAGGGGAGAAGGCGACGGTGGAGGCGGAAGAGTTGACGGCATCCGCGGCCGTCGGTGGTGCTCGCCGGACCGGAGCGGCTTCGCCGGAGCGCCTACAGATTGAAGGTAATGCTCCCTCCAACTCTCAAAATCCTTGCCTGCATTTTCTCCCCTGCCCTCCGTGTTCGATGCTTCGCTCGAAATTCATAGAGATTCAGGCGGGTTCGCGATGCGCCGGCGTTCCTGCCGGCGGCGGAGTCATGTGCTTGCCGTTTTCGGTGACACTGGGCAGTTTCGTCGCCGCCGCGGTGGCGGTCACTCCGGTGGGGTTCGGCCTGTCCGGAGCCACATACTGGTTGTGCCTTGGGATTGGGCCGTCGTTTTTTCTGTCTAATAGTTGCACATTGCTTCGAATTGCTATTTGCGATCAGTTCGTGGAGAATTTTGGCGATGAATTTCAAGTCATGATAGTTGTCATTGAACCCTAGATCTAGGTAGTTGTTTTTCAAAGCGCAGTATAAAGACAAACATGGTAGTTTGAGTAACGATCATGACTGTATGGCAACTAATTTCCTGATTGACTGTGATAGTTGCCACAAATATGCTTTCCATGTGGCAACTAATTTCCTGGTTGACTGTGATAGTTGCCACAAATATGCTTTCCATGTGGCAACTAATTTCGCGCACAGGCTATGGCTGTTGCCACACTGTAGGCACGACAAAGTATAGTAAATAGATAGTCATTGCAGTTTCAGCAACCATTTGCACTTGATGGCAACTAATCTCCACATCAACTGTGTCAGTTGGCACATATATGTTTTCCATGTAGCAAGTATTTATGTGAACACACTGTGGTTGTTGCCATGTTGTAGGCAGGATAATGTGGCAAATTGGTTGTACTACATACCCAAATTTTTGTGCTTTGCCACGCTGATTCGTGGCAACTGACAGGATAATGTGGCATGGCAAAGTATAGTAACTAGGTAGTCTTGTCAGTTTCAGCAACTATGTGCACTGGATGGCAACTAATTTGCACATCAATTGTGTCAGATGCCATATATATGCTTTCCATGTGGCAAGTATTTGTTTGAACACAGCATGTCTGTTGGCATGTTATAGGCAGGATAATGTGGCAATTTCATTGTATGGCAGACCCAGTTTTGTGTTTTGCCATGCGGACTTGTGATATCTGAACATATTTGTCCATACTAAATGGCAACTCATTTTTGATATGAGGTCAGTGTGTGCGTTGCAATTTCAGGTTGTTTAGTAGATGTTTTTCATAGCTTTTTTGAATTTTGTGTTGCATTTTAACATGGCAATTTCAACCTAGCACATTTTGCCATTGAACACATGGCAAGTTATTTTTGTATGAGGACAGGGTGTGAGCTGCCATGTGTTCAATGGGAGATTTGTCAACCTAGCACTTTTTATGTTTGTGCAGTGGGAGATTTGTGGCTTTCTTTCGTAATATCTTGTGCTAACATGGCAACTTCAACATTTTGTTTTTAAGTGCATTACGATCTGCTCATTTTTTTCAAATGAAACCAATGTGCTTCATTGCCACATTTATGTTTTCGACAATCATAGGGGGGTGCGTGTGTGTTCAGGTGATATTTGCATTCACTAGTTGCCATTTTCAATTGAGCCCATGCGGCAAGTACATTCTGTTAGGTGGCAACTGCTTACTTCCTACATTTCATTTCCACCCTGACAATTTGGTCCGTTCTTACCTCAGGAGAATGGCTCGCGGTGATCATCAAAATGATGATGATGATTTCATGGATCCACCACAGCAGAATCGGGCAACTAGACGGAGAAAAGACAGCGACGGGGTAATTGTCCACACACCCTCCTCCTCCTGCATATGTTATTGGTTGCCACCTCGAGCTTGCAGTCGTCTGTTACAAACTACAATTTCATGACAGTGAAAACATGGCAACAATGATCATTTGTCTGTTGTTGCAGAAGAAGAAACGTACTCGCAACAGGGCCTCGCAGGAACGACTGACTTCATTGACTGACAGATTTACCGACGATCAGAAGGGAGCTGCTGCTGAGATGGGTATGCAGGCTCTGATGGATGTCCGGTGCACGAATCTAGTCAACCCTGTATGCGACTGGCTTGGTGAGATTTACGACCCCGCCTCCAGGGAATTTGTGATTTCGGGACGTGGAAGACTGCCGTTGAACTTTGGGTGTGCCCCATGGAGAAATCAAAGTCCCGTATGAGGTCCATAATAAGATCGAGGAAACATTGTTCCCCCGTTTGTTTCGTGGGTTGGAATCCATGCCGAACACGTCTTTCCTGGCAGATTCGGTGTAGGCCATGACAACCCATGGCGAGGTTTTTAAGACGAAACTACTCATGTGCCTCATCTCAGCTGTTTTCGCGACGACCACTTCTCTTCGCCTAAGCAACAAATGCTTCCCCATCCTGGTGAATGATCTATCTTTACTCCATTATTTTCCTTCAATCTTTTGGCTCCGATGTCATGTGCAAGCTAGTCACTGACAGTTTTTTTTGATGTTTTTTCTATTTGATTTCTGATGCGGAAACTCGTTGTCCTGAAAATTGTGCGGTGCAGGCGAAATTGAAAGATGTGAAGAACATGAATTGGTGTAAGTTCATTGCTGACTTCCTACATGATGCATTCTCAAGCAAAATATACCAGAAGGGTTGTCGACTGCATTTAATGGTATTGTTTTACCAGTCCTTTCTGTGAACACTCTTTTAACACCTTTATTCATGCATGGCAACCTGATCATAACAAGATGGCAACTGCCATCATGACAATATGGCAACTGCCATCATACTATGATGGCAACTAGCACATACATATGGCAACTAGCACAGACAGATGTCAACTTCTTCTTTTCTCTTTTCATGCACTTCAACTTGATGATTGTAGGAACATACATTAGCCTGTTTTTTGCAAAATACCATGATGGCAACTGATATTTCTTTCCTTTTAAAATTGTTGTACATCAGCTCATGTACGTCGACTGCCTTGATCTGTCCACCGTGGATTTCACTGGGACAGGAGGCCCGCCGCCTACGCACAAGTTTGTTGTTTTTGCGTGGACTTACGATGCTGTCAAGGCTGTGCTTGCAGCAGACAGGGTAACTGATACCAAATATGGAAAACTGCAGGTTAATTCTGGTTTCTTTCTCTACACGACATTCTTACAATTTTTTTGCGGCATAACATATGAAAAAATCGTCATGTGGCAACCGTCTGTAGTTAACAAGAGATGACTACCTTTGTTAGCCATGGCTGCCTACGCATGTTATCCATGTCTCACTCCACATGGCAACTCTATCATCCGTGCTGAAACTTATATTCTCGTCTTCTTTTTTGTTGTATTTTGCAATACATGAACAGTTAGTCAGTGTTCATCATTCTCTCTCTTACATCCTAGCTATTTTTTGGTTATTTCCAGCTGATCGCCAACCATGCTATAGACTACAACGTGTTTGGGGGGCCTCAAAATTTTGGAAAGTGGATGGACGTGCACTCAGCTCCGTCTTGCCCTACTGAGGTAATCAAAGATATATATCTATGGTTGCCTTGGATTATTTTTGATCTCCTGCAAGTGATTGTAATATGCACTACAGGAAACTGCTAGTTTGCCATCTATGAGCAGCTTTGCCGTCAGCTTTTCGTCGGGGTAGACGGCAAAGAAAGGGTTTGCCGTCATCAGCAGACGACAAAGAAAACACTGACGGGAAAGTCACTTTGCCGTCTGCGAAAAAAACCACATACGGCAAAAACTAACTTTGTCGTCTGCCAAAACAAACACAGACGGCAAAGTGAGCTCTTTGTCGTCTGTATTTTTTTTGCAGACGGCAAAGAGAAAGCACATCACGCGGATCATTCACGCGGATTGATGACTTGGCAAGATCTTAAACGCATATCTCCACCAGGCCATCGAACGCACACACCACCCACCCACCCACCCACGATGCACGCACCCCGACGACAGAACCCACGCGCCCCCACCCATGATGCCTGTTTCCCTTATCCCCACCCCCGCCGCTCGTTTCTCTCTCTCTCTCTTCCTCACGTACCTTTCCCTCTCGCTCCCAAATCCAGCACGCCGG
>NC_041381.1:712497254-712525003 GCF_002162155.2 Triticum dicoccoides
CACCACCTCGACCCCCGGCCCCGGCCAACACCTCTCCCCCTGTCCTGGCCTCGCCGGCCACCACTTGGCCCACGCGGCCGCGGCCACTCCCCACTTCGCCCACATCACCACCGGCGCCTGCCAGTTTCCTCCTCGCCACCGTAGGCCCGCCGGCACCCGTCACCACCTCACCAGCCGGCCCCGACCTCACTGGCCGCCATCTCGCCCGCCAGCGCCCGTCACCACCTCGCCGGCCGACCCCGACCACGTTGGCCGCCATCTTGCCCGCCGGCCCCGGCCTCATCGTCAGTCGACCCGCCGGCCCCGGCCTCCACGACCCATCGCTCGTCGTCCCCGGCAGCTTCGCGCCTCGTCGCCCCCGCCGGCCTGTGATGGCCCCGGCCCCGTCACCCCCGCAGGCCTTCCCCGGCCTCGACCTCCGGCGCTGGCCCCGGCCTCGAGGAGCGGCGGCGTCGCGGCTGGCGTGTGCAAGGGTGTGCGGTGGCCGGTGCTGGTGAGGGCGGGTGACGCGGGGCGCGACGGGCCACTCGCTGCTCTCCCAGCCTCGCCCGGGTCCTCTGCTCTCCAGCTCGTGTCCGATGTCGAAGCAAGCAAGAAGATGGACCATATCGCGTTTTCCAGCTCGTGTTTCGGGTCTTTCCTGTAAAGATCCCATTTTGTGTTGTAATTTCACTTTTTTGGTGTGTCCTTGTGGCAGTTGTAGACTCTTGCAAATAATAATTATCAATGAAGTAGCTTCTGGGTCCTTCGCGAGCGTCTCCCGTTCAAACAACTAAAAGTACAAATAAAAAAGGAACACAAACTACCTGCTATTGTTTCTTATATATAAATAATTGTTTGCCATCTATGGGTTTGAGGGCAGACGGCAAAGAAGAAGCCTTACTTATGGCAAAGAGCCTGGATTTTGCCGTCTGTTGGTTAATAGGCTGACGGAAAAACATGACTTCAGCTGACGGCAAATACTTTGCCGTCTGTACGATAAAAAGCTGACGACAAAGCATTCTTTGCCGACTTATCTTTGCCGTCTGAGTTTGCCGTCTGCTTCCTGACGGCAAAATCTTTGCCGTCTGGATTTGGGTCTTTGCCGTCTGTAATCCACAGACGGCAAATTACCTGTTTCCTGTAGTGATGGTTGGTTATTGCTGCTTCTTGTTTCATGCATAGGCGAGGGCACCTGTTGAGCATCTAATTGGGAAGTTTGCATCCGAAATGACCAGCTTGCTCGAGAAGCTGGTTGAGGGTTGGACGTCCCTTAATGACTCTGACAGCGACGCGGTTGCGAGGCAGTTCACTACATTTGTCCCAGAACGGACACATCGGCCAACTGGTTGCTGTGGTCAGTACTACTACAACAGTTCCCAAGAGCTTGCTGACACACAAGATGAACTAGATGGAGACGCTGGTCTCAACAAGGATGATCGCGATGACATGGAGAACGTGCAACATGAGACCGATGATGATGAACATGTTGAAGTTCGTGCAGGTGGTAAGAAGGGCAAGGATGCACTAGATGTCCCCCTACCGGAGAAAGTCAAAGAACATACGGCTGCAAGAGGCGAGGGGGTGTTTCCCTCAAAGAGGGGGAGGGCTCCAGAGGATGTTGGGCAGGGTTCTCCTGGCAAGAGGTCTAGGACCGATCCCGTAGCTGCTAGGAGGAGGTTCGAATTTTGTCTTAGTGTTTTGTTTTGTCTATATTTTTTGAACAGACTGACCCCTTTTTGCATTTGTTTTGCTAAGCGCGGCAATGCACTACTACAAAAAGGGCTATAGATGGAATGGCCACTAATGGCGCACCTGTGATGTGGTGCGCCATTACTATATTCTAATGGCGCACCATGTCTCGGTGCGCCATTAGTAATATATTACTAATGGCGCACCTGGTGTGTGGTGCGCCATTAGTAGTTTTGAAAAAAAACATAATTTTTTTGTTACTAATGGCGCACCATTGCATAGTGCGCCATTACTAATTGACATAGTAATGGCGCACCATATCCGTCGTGCGCCATTAGTAGTTTTGAAAAAAAAAGTAAAAAAAAATAAAAAAAATTTTGTTACTAATGGCGCACCATGTCTCGGTGCGCCATTACTAGTTTTAACTAGTAATGGCGCACTTTCCACTGGTGCGCCATTACTAAGTTTTTTTCAAAAAAAATCAAAAAAAATATCAATTTTTTAATTTTTTTTTTCAAAACTAGTAATGGCGCACCGTGGGTGTGGTGCGCCATTACTAGTTAAACTAGTAATGGCGCACCACCCCACGGTGCGCCATTACTAACTTGCCCCAACACCGAATGCACCCCCCCTGGATCGCCTTTCCAGTTTTAAAAAAAATAAAAGAAAATGATGGAAATGTCAAAAAAATAAAAGATAATATGATTCCCATGTGATATGTGCTCTAGTTTTTGGGAAAATTTACAAATATGAATTTCGACTTTATTTGCAAAATCTCTATGGAAATTTGTAAAATGGGCATAACTTTTGCATACGAACTCGGATGAAAAAGTTTTTTATATGAAAAATCATCTTCTCGAAAAGTTATGAGGCTTTCAAGATCTAGCGGCAAAAAAATCCCCAAAAACCTAACAGAAAAAAGTTACGAGGCTTTCAAGATCTAGCGGCAAAAAAATTCAAAAAATTTCAAACTTACTAGTGGCGCACCGTGGATGTGGTGCGCCACTAGTAACAGAAAAAAAATTGGTTTTCATTTTTTTTTGAATTTTTTTTCAAAAAATGATACGTAATATGATCGGGAAGTTTGAAATATTTTTCAAAATTTCATCATAGTCATGAACATGAACAAAGTCCTTGACATCAACAAGGTATAACAGGATTGATATGCTAGATATATCAACAAGTGCCTGTGAAGTGAGTTGTTGCTGGGGTTGGATAGAACTCTGAAGTTAAGCGTGCTTGGGCTGGAGTAGTGTGAGGATGGGTGACCTTTCGGAAAGTTTGACCACGGAGTGCGATTTGACCTGAGATTAAGCATATTGACCCGAGATTAAGCCATAGTGAACTGAGATTAAGAAAAATTTGAATTTTTTTTAAAAAAAAATTCTGAAAAAAATTTTAGAAAAAAATTTGAAAAAAAAATGTTACTAATGGCGCACTTCTATGTGATGCGCCATTATTATACCAGATACTAATGGCGCACTTCTATGTGGTGCGCCATTAGTATACCAGATACTAATGGCGCACCGTGGGCTATACTAATGGCGCACTACATGGTGCGCCATTAGTAAAAAATACTAATGGCGTGCTAGTAATGGCGCACCGGTAGTGCGCCATTAGTAGGCAAAACCGATGCGCCATTAGTAGGCCTTTTTCTAGTAGTGATGAGTTTGCTGTCTAACAATTGCCACCTTTTTTGCCTCCATCTTATACGTGCAGTGAGGCGACAGCTGGTGGACGAGCAGTTACGAAGAAACAGGCACCAACGCCAACCCGTGTTTCTACTCGGTTGAACAAAGGTGCCCCCATTGCTGGTGACACCCCTTCCACCAGGTCATCTCCTCGTACGACAACGTCCAACACCGGGGTTCCTATCGTGTTGCCAGACATGAGAAAGCCAGTCAAAAAGTAGGTTTTCATGTTCTTTCATTGCCATAGTGCTATATTTTTGATTTTTCAATGCATCGGTTAAGCTTGCCACATGGGCTTCTGTCATCAGTCCCACATGGCAACTGCTGTTTTTCAAATGATCTCATTCCTTTTTAACTGCATGGCAACTCCTGCTTGTTTTTGCATGGCAACTGCTATCTAGGCCAAATTGCATCTCTTTTTGTACCTGTATAGCAACTTCCATCTTTGCATTGGCTTCTGTGCTCACCACATACCTACTTTTGAAATTGCATTCCTGGCAGATCAGACATTTTTATCATTCTTCAAGTTGGCTAGCATGGCAACTCTTGCTGGATTTGCATGGCAACTGCTAACTATGCCACATGGCAACTCTTATTCCACCTACATGGCAACTACTAGCTTTTCCACCTACTTTTCATTTTTTTCTTAGATTTCTACCATGGAAAATATATTTTGTTCATTTCTTAATACCTTTTTCATGTGCTTTATTTTTTGCAGGGTGAAGAAGACTACTACACGCGCGGACAAGCATATCATTAGGGACCCACTCAAACGCCTTCATTCAAAGTTGTCAACAGGTGGCAACTCAGATGTCCATGAGGCGCTAGTCGACAAAACTGCTGCTGCACTGTCAACTGTTCCCACAAACTCTGATGCAAGTGGCCGACCATCTCTGCCGATTGCAGATGTGCAGGCTAGAATAACAGGCATCCGTACATCGGGGAGTGACGAGTCGGTATCTGCCAGGACAGCTGAAATATTGCCCACTCTTCTGGCAATGAAGGATGTTGCTGTGAGCCACCCCATCAGCAAGCGCTGAAGTGGATGCTCCCGAGACCAACCTAAGCAAGGAAGATTCCCACTCATCTGAATCTAATTCCAAGCGCGTGCGTGGTGGCACTCCTGTGTCCACGACAGAAGTGGCTGAGGTGGCAGTTCATAATGATATGTCATCTACAGGTGAGAGTCTTGGCACAACAGCTCCAGCTCCTAGCGGTGCAAATATTGCTAAGGTGACTGTTTCGCGTGCTGGTCTTCCACCTAGGCGTCGTAGCCCCCACAAGCAATCAACAGACATACCCAACGCACCAGCTGTAGCTAGGAGCAGCAGAGATGAGTCTGGTTATGTTCCTGCGTCCACACCGTTCCCGCCACCTGCCAAAAGCAATGTTATGGAGAAACCGGAAGACCGGAGTACAACTGATGCAGGTGTCAAGCCGGGCACAAGTGATGGAGGTGAATGTCTGGAGTAGACTGCGCCTTTACCCGCAGTGAAAATCCCTAGCTTAAATCTGCGCACTTCCAAGCTCCCAGTCAATGTTGGTGTCCCCTACAGCCCAAACAAGAAGATTGTCAAGAAAGTTGCGGCTGATACCGCTGACAACACGCCCCGCCCTACAAATAAGACCGATGATTTTGGCGCGGCTGATTCAGATATGTTTGTTGATCTTTCACCATTGGATTCTGCCCCGGAAGTTGTTCGCAGTCCGACCAGTAGGCATGAGAGGCACCCAATGGCCTTCACCCCACCGAGCTTTAGCCTTGGCATCAGTCAAGATCAACCAGTTGTTCAAGATCCTACGCCAGTTGCCTTTGCTTTCCCGGGAGGTATGCCCGCAATGATGGCGCAGCCAATGGTCGAGGGCAGGAAAGCTGTCAAGTTCGCAGAGCCAATCATCCAAGGTACATTTCTTCTGCGTTTATCTTTTTCTTGTATACACCTGTGTAGTGATGACATGACAACCTGATTTGCTACACCATCTTACCTACATTTTTATTTCCATGCTGTATTTTCCATTCGGGCAACCACATGGCAACTGAAGTTGATAAAACATGGCAACTGTATTTGTTTCACATGGCAACTACAATGCTCTATACATTGCAATTGGATTTTCTACAGCATGTCACCTGCATTTCTCATCCGGCAACCACATGGCAACTGGAGTTGACACAACATGGCAACTGCAGTTTCTTTCACATGGAAATTACAGTGCAATACACCTGGCAACTGGATTTGCCTCCACATGGTAACTCCCCAGTTTTTGTACCTACATTTCATATCATGCACCTTTTCTCTTTGCACTACATTTGTTTTGTTTTCCAGGTATCCTAACCCACATTTTGATCCTTGCAGGCACCCCTGAGGAGATTTTGCCGTCACTTGATGAAGTTTACCGCAGGATTGAGGAGGCAACATTGCAGAGGAGGTCCTCACGAGGTCAGGGGCAATCAAGTTCCAACGTGCCTGCAGATACGGTATCTGAGGATACCATTAGGAGTTCCACCCCTAGTTCCGTGAGGCAGCAGAGGGTAGTTCACCCACCTCCCGCGGAAGACTACGTCCCCGAAGTCAAGGCCACAAAGGAGCAGAACCAGCTATACGATATTGTCAAGAGATTTGGAAATGCGAGGGCCAGCAGCAAGCACATGAAGGAGCTGAAAGTGTAAATGACCACACCACATAATCTCTCATTTTGCTTTGCTCTTTTTTACCATTCATCTTTTTTGTACTTTCTAGATATGATCCACTTACGTTTTAGTTCTTCTTTTTTTACTTAGTAGACATGATTCTTTCATGTTATATCATTTTCATACAACTCATGTTTGGACAGAACCAAGGTCATTCAATGCGAAGCAACGTACGTCGACCTGGGTGATCTTGCCGAGTCTGTGAGGCCACTCGGTAAAATGTCGACGATTGTAGTTGCATGTGGGATTGACTACATCAACAAGCATATGGATATGTCTTCCGACAAAACAATCATGCATTACAGTGTGACCTGCAAAATATGGGATGGTGACTTCAAAGTAAACAGGCAGATGTTTCATGTGGCAACAGCTGCCATGTAAACTGACTTTTTGATTTGCATCCCCGTGCAAACTATGTGGCTACTTCAAAGTAAAATACAGGGCAACTTTGTTCATACATGGACAGCAACTTTCTTTTTAACAACCCACTATAACTAAACATTCTACGTGATTCTACTTTTTTGTCCCCTTGCTATTCTTCGTGTGAACTCTACTTCTCATTTCCTTCATTTTACTTGTAGGTCATGTTCCCCATGTTCCAGGAGCTTGCACCACATGACCCACACAATAAGTGTGGTCACCACTACGCGATCTGCGTTGACCTGAAGAACCAACGCTTTGAGGTGCTTGATTCAATGCGTTCGGCAGCTGATGCAGACCTTACTACGCATGCTGAATTCTTCATCAACAACCTCAAAGAGACATGGAACCGTCACTACGAAAACTCAAAGGTCCAGATCAGACATTTTCCAATTGAGTACATGGCGACTACGAAGCAAGGGAACATGTAATTTCCTATCTCTTTCTTCATGCGCCCATTACACCAATCCCACCCCTCTTTTTGTTACATTTGAATTGAAGTTTATCATTGCTTTCTCTGTCCTTTTTGCGAGTTCACCTGATTCTTTTCTTATGCAGGATGGACTGTGGCTTTCACACGTTGGAATACCTTGCAAAGTGGGAAGGTAGACTGGTTCCCGTCATCACAGCTGCAACAGTCGTTGAGCTCCGGGAAATTTTTCACATGGAATAGGTTGACGAATGAAGATTTCAACAAGTGGTCCGGAGCACGTGAGTTCATAGAGGAAGCTGTCAAGAAAGTCATCAAAAAGTACAAGTGATCACGTGGCGCTCCATACCGAACGCCTACCTTACATTATGTTGCCGAGGAATGTAAGGCACTACCTTTGTTCTTCTCAAAACTATGTCCGTGTGCTATGTTATGACTGCAACCCGCGTAGGCTAGTATGTTGTGGTGGTGTGTGAGCGACATTTGAATATTTTCTGTAATATATATGTGGATGTGAACCTATTTAGGCGTGATAGCCGATACGTTTTATGTTTATCATTATTATTATGGTTTCATCATTTGCAGCACCAGTTTGGTGTTTCGAATGCGTCTACGATGTTTTAAAACATGGCAAATGTAGTTCATCAGCCATGGTTAGTAAAAGTTATCGTCATTTTTCATTTGGCTATTTGCTTCTTCTTTTTCATCGCTAACTGCACCGGATAGCATGGTAGTTTGATCATGTAGCCATAACCTTTTCCGCGGTTGATGCACATTACGCTTTTTCAACTTGTGTCCCATAGGTTGCACACAACGCACTATGTGTGACTAAACCATGTCGAATTAGCAAGGAAATATACGCGATGCAGAGTCATTACAAATAACATGGCATATTTCAGTACAGCTAACATGGCAGATTCAGTACAAACAACACGGCAGATTCAGCATAAACAACATGGCAGATCCAGTATACTTAACATGGTAGATCCAGTATAATTAACATGGCAGATCCAGTATACTTACCATGGTAGATCCAGTATAAAATATCATGGCATATTTAGTATAAAATAGCATGGCAGATTAAATACACATAACATGGCCGATTAAGTACACATAACGTGGCAACTACAGTTATCCATTCAATGCATTTTGCTTCAACTTCTGATGCCCCTCAAGAGTCATTCTCCCATTTTTAATTTTTTTATAACATCTAGATTACAAAATAAAATGTCACCAAGGACCATGTCACAGTGCCCCAATGTTGATTACGGATTGGCCGTCCCTTTCTTTGTTTTCTTGTGTTTTGCTTGAATCTCCAATCCCGATTTATATCTTATCTCTTTTGGACGCCCCTTTGTGATGGAACGGGGCAGGTTCTTGACCTGGGTTTGTGTGCTTTCTGTTCCAGATCCTATCTCCGAGTTTTCAGATGATGGCCCCGTGGATGAAGGCACACTTGATGTGCGGGGGAACCTGTGTAAGGGTTCCTCAGCTTTCCTCTTCTTGATCTCATCAAGCTCTCTTTTCAGGGCCATCTTGTGTTTTTCTGCGACTCTTGCTGTCTCATCACCCTTGCACGCTTCATCAATTAGCTCAGCATAGTTCTTTGTCAACACAACATGCCTCACGGCTTCCATGGTTGACTCCGATCTCTCGTCATGCCCAGCCAGAACTGCGTTTGTTGTCTGCGGCGCCAACGCATCGTCAACGTCCCAAGTCCATCGGCGCCTTATGAAATGGCGGGGCATCCATGTCATCGCGTTCATGTACATTATTTTTAGTATGTGACAGCACACAATGCCGTCCTATTCAAACTTGCAGCATTGGCAGTAGTATTCGCCTTGGCCTATCGAGGCTTTCACGAAGTAGTTCCTTCCTTTGTCCGGGTCTTCAGGTTCTGAATCTGACATGCCCAAAATAGAACACACCTTGAACGTATGTTCGTCCAGCTGGAAAGCCGTGAACATGCTGGCACGCTTTATTTCTTCCTGGAATCTTCAAGTTTTGTGTGTTTTTTGTTAAAATATTGTGTGCTGTTTTTTATAGCACCTTATGTTGTCATGGCCAATAGAAGTACATTTCGTTTGAACATGACAAATAGAGTACATTACACATGGCAACTGTAGTACATTACACATGGCAACTGTAGTAGATTAGACATGTCAACTGTAGTACACTAGACATGGCAACTTCAGTACATTTTCAACTGGCCATTGTCATTTCCATACCAACATTCCCAATGGAAGCACAGTGCATAAAACATGGCAACTGCATTTATTAAACATGGCAACTGCAGTTGAGTAAACATGGCAATTGCATTTGAGCAAACATGGAAATTGCATTTCAGTAAACATGGCAAATGCAGTTCAGTAAACATGGCAACTACATAACATTTTCAATTGGCATTGGCATTTGCATACCAACATGCCCAATGGAAGTACAATGCATTAAACATGGCAACTGCATTTCATTGAACATGGCAACTGCAGCTGAGTAAGCATGGCAGACAGTAGTTCATTAAACATGGCAACTGCAGTTGAGTAAACATGGCAAACAACAATTCATTAAACATGGCATCCACATATCATGGCAACTGCATTGCATTCTATATGGCACCTACTGCCTTCATGCTTGTGCAAATAAGATTGCAACGCAACTGACTTACTTGTTAAAGATCTTGTTGGTGTATATCTTGCTCATTTGCCTCTCCATCGGTAAATACGTTAGCAATTTTGGCTGCTTTAGCGCGGTGTTCGCTTTTTGCCGTAGCTCAGATCCCAGTATTTTTTGTTGTAAAGCTGTGTACTGCTTGGAAAACTGTAGCAATGATTTGTCAGGGCTCACGTACCGCTTCAAAACAGCATTGAACCCCTTGCTGCGCTGGGTAGTCTGCAGAAACAGGAAGAAGCACTGCATGAAGTAGGCCGGCACCCAGTACATTCGCTTCTCCCATAGGCTAGCAAGAGTCTCGTTGTCTTGGACTTGATATGTTTCAATCATGGCCATCCAGCTCCTTTCAAACTCCTCCACCGTCAAGCTGTGGTCCACACACAGCTCGAATGCCTTGTGCAGCTCTGGACGGTCAGCAAAGAACAGTCCTAGCATCTCCTTAGCTTTCTTTATAATGTGCCACCTGCAGTGCCTATGCACTGCCAACGGAAAGACCTCCTCTATGCCTGCACGCATGCTAAAGTCCTGGTTTGTTATTATGTTCATCGGAGCAAGTCCATCCATGCACTCCAAGAAGGCCTTGAACAACCAAACGCACCCATCTGTTTCTTCGTTCCGAACGAGCCCGCATCCGAAATGCAACGACTGATTGTTGTTATTTATTCCTATGAATGGAGCGCATGGCATCTTGTACATATTAGTGAGATATGTCGCGTTGAATGAAATGCAATCTCGGAAATGTTTGTAGGATCTTCTTGCAGCACCATCCACCCAATATATGTTCCTGACACGGTCCTTATTGTCCAACCTTATCCTGTAGAAGAAATCTGGATCTTCCTTCGCTTTCTCATCGAAGTAGGCCATTGTGGCCTCTATGTCAGCCAACTTGCTCTCTCTACGGTACTTTGCCTTTAGGTTTGTGACGTCAGCTGGTATGTAGGGCATGCTACTCAGAATCCCTTTTTTGCTGTGGATGAGTGATAGTATCTGGACCATTCTTGATGGACCGACGTTACAATCATGTAGCAGCTTTATGAATTTCTTCTCGAGGAGGGTGAATCCTGTGTGGGCGGTCAGAAATTTTACCAGGTCGAACTTCTTTATGAGTTTGTGGTTGTGCTCGTCAAAATATTCAGTGACCACCCACCGTGCTCCATTTACGTTTAGCTTACACCGAACAGGGCATTTCATCTTGAGAATGATACCTCTCTTTCGTTCCGGAATGACAGGCGCAACACCTTTCCCCTTCTTGTTCCTTCGTGCCTTGTGGAACCTCATCTCACCTCTGTTGTACTCGTTAGTTTTCTTAATCTTCCTATGGTATTCGGTGTAGACCACAAACCCATGGAACTTTGCATATGTCTGGTAGAATTCCTTTGCTTTTGCGAACGATTCAAATCTCTACCCAACGTACGGTGGCTGAGGTACCACGACCTCTGATTGCCCACCATCTTCATCCCCTTGTGCTTCATCATCAGTTTCATCATTCACTTCAGTATCGGCAGTAGTTTCATCTACTTGAGTGTTGCCAGTGCTTGTGTTCAAAGGGGTGCTTGTCGGCATTGCTGGAATGATTGCCATTTCCGACTCTGACTCGGCATTGTTTGCGGCATGATGTTGGCTGGCTGGTGGAACGCGTCTTGCGTGCGCTTAGAGCTCCCGATGTCCCTGTGCCGCTGTTCACTCTAGTTGTAGGCCCTGTAATAGAAAAAACAGGTACGAGCGTAAGATTTTGCTTGAATGACATGTTTATCATAAAGGAGCACATCAACTTCAAGTGATTTGGCATGACATCATTCAAATAGCAAGCCGCGAGTCTGCATGTGGACATGCATGGCAACTGTAGTTGTCCAGTCATGGTCGCTACAGTCCAACAAACATGGCAACTACTGTTGCCAATGCATGGCAACCAACTCCTTTCAGTATGAAACTTGGATTCTATATGCATGGCAGCTGCAGTCCTACATACATGGCAAATACTGCCGCCAATACATGGCAACCAGTGTGTTCTAGCATCAAAACTTTGTATTCTAGGCTTGAGCTCACTAGCCAAATGCGATCAACCATTAGTGCTGCACACATGCTTTTAGCAATTGGCAAATCCCGAAGACAATATATCACTCATTGCACACAACCACTTGTTAGCATTTTCTGTTTGATTTTTTCCACCGTCACTACTACAAATCTTCTTTCCTCACATGCTATTCCCACAAAAACAAATGTAGTGCTCTTTTGTGGTTCAAATTTCCTTACCTTGTTGTGCTGCATGTGCCCATCTTATGTGGTCTGTAACACCAAATTGACGTGCTCTCTCTACAATCTGTGAAGCTTGCCATGAGACGTTTGCCGGGGTAGCACCACCGTAATAACCTGTAAGCATGGTAGTAGTTGGTCAATGCATGGCAGCTGCAGTTTGTCCTTGCATGGCAACTACAGTTGTCCTGGCATGGCAACTGCAGTTGTCCTGGCATGGAAATTGTAGTTGTCCAGGCAATGGCAACTGCAGTTGTTCAGTCATGGCAACTGCAGTTGTCCAGGGATGGCAACTGCAGTTGTCCAGGGATGGCAACTGCAGTTGTTGAGTCATGCCAATTGCAGTTGTCTAGTCATGGCAACTGCAATTGTCAACTATGCACCTTCTGCTAATTCACCATTCGCAACTTCACGTTTTATGGACTCACCTGTGTATGACGTCGATGGCAGGTACATGGGTGCCGCCTGATGCCACGTGCTGCATGAAGGTTCTGCATTTTTTCCCGACATAACTCGTGAGTCTTTTGCCATCCTTTGCAAGTTTATTTTTCATGTCCACACCAGTATGTTTCATTTTCGTATGCGTTACCTTGATTTGCCACATTAGCTAGTTGAAGTTGGCTGCCCATACATTTGTCAGTGTTAGCGCCTTGTGACTGAAATTGCCATGGTGCCCCCCTGAGTGTGTTTTGGTCATAAGAATCTGCGAAAAATGACAGTGTAGGACATAAGTAGAATGTCATCTTCATCATTGCGAACATGGAAAATGTTCTTTTCTTTGTTATCATGCATCGTACCAATGCCCGCGTACTGTTCTAGTAGTGCCAGCACTAGCCCTGCAGAAATGAGTTGACTGTACTCTGCTGCATCCCAAGGGGGCGTTTCTGGCCTTTGAGAAACCCAAGGATCAGCGTCATCTTCGTGATTCTTTCTTTCCGCATCTCGTTTCTGCCAATGTGTTCTCAATCACTACATGAACAAGAACATATCAACAATCCACAAAAAAATGTATTCTTCTGCCTAGTATCCCTCCTCGCCACCGCGGATCAGGCCCTGGATCGCCTCGGCCGTGGCGGCCTTGGTCATTTCACCGACTAGTTTGCGTGCTGCAGATGGGCCACCACAGAACAGCTCGAGGCCTCGCTACGATGAGCCGCCGGCGTCGGAGTTGAAGGAGATTGCCCCCCTACGCATTTGAAGTGACTCGGGGAAGGGGTTATTCAGGTTAAGATTAGCGATACCATCGTTGTGGCAAGGGGCCACCATTGAGGTTGCTCGGTGAGAAGACGTCGCTCGAGTCGGTGTCCGGGAAGAGGCTATTCTCTCCCACCTCCGGAGAGGAGAATCGAGATTGGGGACGTGTTGCCGCGACGCATCCCTCCCTGTCCTAGAAGGAGCACAACGGCGACGGCGAGGTACTGCAGCGGGAGTTGACGGTCTTCTAGCTCATCAGCATCGCGCCCTTGGCCTTGCTGGCCTGAGTTGGGACCTTGCAAAACGGTCACTCACCCAAGCGCTCCTCCAAGTATGCCGCCTGCACGGCCTCCACGGCCACGGCCCTCTCAGCTTCCAACCTCCGCAAGCGCCGCTCCTTGCGGTCCGCCGTGATGATCCTCCTCATCGGCAGCATGTCCTCCCACTCCTTCGCTGACATCCCCTTCGGCCTCTGCGTCACGCGTTTCCCGCACGGCTTCACCTCGGGTGCCGTCATGGCAGCATCGGCAATGGCGACGATGGGCTTCACGCGCGGCCTCTACAACGGCGCCATCACAGAAGCAGCAGCGATGGCGATGACGAGCTTTGCCCGCAGCCTCTTCAATGGAGCCATCACGGAAGCAGCGGTGATGGTGCGGTGGCGGCGACATGCGTGTGGTGCTCGCCTCGGCAAGAACCAGAGTGGGAGCGCGGGAATAGGCGAGGGAAAGCGGCACTAGATTTGGTGCCAAAACTGAAAACAGGGGGGTATAGGAAACCATTTGGTGGCTGCCAGTTGGGTCCTGATACGTTGCAAACGTATCTATAATTTTTGATGCTACATGATTGTTTTGCACCAAATCCTTTATGTTTTGTCTACACTTTGTGGCATTTTAATGCATTTTCTGGAACTAACCTATTGACAAGTGCCACAGTGACAGTTTCATGTTTTCTGCTGTTTTTGTGTTTCAGAGAAATTAGTAAAGAAATATTCTCAAAATTGGAAGAAACAAAAGCCAACATTCCTATTCTTTAGACACGAAGACATAGTCCAAAGGGGAGGCGGAGAAGCGCCCTTGGGCGGCCACACCTGGGCCAGGCGCGTCCGGGGGGCGCCGCCCTATGGTGTGGGCCCCCAGGTCTCCACCGATCTTGCCTGTTCGCCTATATATACGCCTCCTTGGGAAAACTCTAAGGACAAAACCATATTTCCATGAAAAGTTCCGTAGCCGCCGTCATCATCGACCCTAGATCGGGAGGGTTCTGAAGCTCTTCCCGGTGCCCTGCCGGAGAGGGGGATCATCACCGGAGGCCTTCTTCATCACCATCACTACTAGGGAAAAGCCTAGCAGCAGCGCAGGTTTTGGGCCTATTAGTAGCGCGGGGGCCGGCGCTACTACTACCAGCGCGGGTTTTTTTTGATTTTTTTCGAAAAAATATTTCGATTTTTTCCCCTAATTTTCAAATTTCTGAATTATTTTAACCTTAAATATCATCGTTGCTCAGTTTGATCTCTAATCACCCCTCATCATTCCAAATCATCTAACTTCCCGGACGGTCACCCATCCTCTCACTACTCCAGCCTGAGCACGCTTAACTTCCGGGTTCTATTCTCCCTCGTTTCCAAGTCTGCACTTGTTGTTTTCCTGACAATAGCAAGATGTCAATCCTATTAACCTCAGGAATTTAGCTTGAGCATGAAGTCACACATTTCACTATTTGAGTTTGAAACTATTGTTCTAAAAAATTAGTAACACTAATATTTCTTGAATAATTAGTTTGACCACAGTTTGACCATAGTTTGACCAGATTTGACCAAAATTCAAAAAAACTAAAATAATTATTGAGTAACACTAATATTCTAGAATAATTAGTTTGACCATTGTTTGACCACAGGTTGACCACACAGTTTGAAATTTTTTCGATTTTTCCACTCTAGATCTTAAAAGCCCTGTAACTTTTTTCTGTTTGGTTTTTGAGCATTTTGAAAATGTTTAACGGGGTTCGCCCAGTTAAATTTGGATGTAACTTTTTGAGTAGATGATTTTTCATATAATTTTTTTTTCATCCGAGTTAGTATGCAAAAGTTATGCCCATTTTTACAAATTCTCGAGAGATTTTGCAAATAAAGTCGAAATTCATATTTGCAAATTTTCCCAACAACTAGACCACATATCACATGGGAAACTTATTTTCTTTTATTTTTTTGACATTTTCATCATTTTCTTTTATTTTTTTTAAAACCGAAAAGGCGATCCACAGGAGGAGGGGGTAGAGTTTGAAAATGGGACCTTTAGTAGTAGCGCGGTTTTTTACCCCCTCGCTACTACTATGGTACCACTTAGTAGTAGCGAGGGCTAAAAACCAATGCTACTGCTATCAAACTTAGTAGTAGCGAGGTTTTAAAAACCCGCGCTACTACTATGGCATGTCCCGAGGGGCACGGTAGAGACCGATTAACTTTCTGTGTATAGGCTTTTCCCTAGTAGTGCATGCCTGCCTCCAGAGTGATGTGTGAATAGTTCATCTTTGGACTATGGGTCCATAGCAGTAGCTAGATGGTTGTCTCCTCCTATTTGTGCCAACATGTTCAGATCTTGTGAGCTGCCTAACATGATCAAGATCATCTTATTGTAATGCTACATGCTGTGTTTGCTGGGATCCGATGAATATTGAGTATTATGTCAAGTTGATTATTGATCTATCATTCTATGTTATTTATGATCTTGCATGCTCTCTGTTGCAAGTAGTTACTCTGGCCAAGTATTTGCTTGTGATTCTAAGAGGGAGTATTTGTGCTCGATAGTAGGTTCATGCCTCTAGTAATCTGGGAGAGTGACAAAAACTTTTAAGGTTGTAGATCTGTTGTTGCTACTAGGGGAAAACAACAATCCTTATTCCAAGGGCAATTGTATTGTTTACATTACACACTTTGCTTGATGCAATTATCTGTTGCTTGCAACTTAATACCCAAAGGTTGTTCAGATGATATCTCGGAGGTGGATTATTAGTCATATATGAAGTTGGATACAGTCTATGTATCATGTTGTAATGCCCAAGTGAATCTCATAGTGATCATCATGTCATGTACATGCATTGTTATGCATTCTCTATTTGTCAATTGCCCAGCTGTAATTTGTTCACCCAACATGTTACTTATCTTATGGAGAGATACCTCTAGTGAACTGTGGACCCTGGACCATTCTTTTACACTGATAGTACCATCTGCTGCAACTACTACTTTCTTACTGTTTGTTCTATTTCATTCACTTCAAACAATTACCTTTTCCGCACCACACATCTAATCCTTTGTTTTCAGCAAAACCTGTGAGATTGACAACCTCACTATTAAGTTGGTACAAAGTATTTTGGTTGTGTTGTGTGTAGGTTCCATGTTGTTGCTGACATGGGTTTCTTTCTCTTACTGGTCGGTTAAACTTTGGTTTCATACTGAGGGAAAGCTTTCTGCTGTACTCATCATACCTTCCTCTTGGGGTTCCTTAACGGGTCTTGTGTTGTGAGACACCAGGAATCAAAGAACTTTCTAGCGCCGTTGCCGGGGAGAAAGAACATTTATGCAAGGGGATTCTCTCACTGTTTTGGGGTCTCGGAGTGATTTCCACGATTGACGAAGGTGCGCTTACGTGTCGGTCATCAACACTCGCAGTTTTGGCCGATTCTGGCCCGTTTCATGGACTATTACTCCTCGTTTTGGGGTCCTGATACGTCTCCATCGTATCTACTTTTCCAAACACTTTTGCCCTTGTTTTGGACTCTAACTTGTATGATTTGAATGGACCTAACCCGGACTGACGCTGTTTTCAGCAGAATTACCATGATGTTATTTTATGTGCAGAAAACAAAAGTTCTCGGAATGACCTGAAACTCCCCGAAATATCTTAGAATAAATAATAAAAAATCCTCACCAAAGATGAAGACCAGGGGCCCCACACTTTGTCCACAAGGGTGGGGGGCGCGCCCCTCCCCCCTGGGGGCGCCCCCTACCTCGTGGCCCCCCTGGATGCCCTCCGACGCCAACTCCAACTCCATATATTGGCTTTCGGGGAGAAAATAATCAGAGAGAGAAGTTTCATCGCGTTTTCCAATACGGAGCCGCCGCCAAGCCCTAATCTCTCTCGGGAGGGCTAATCTGGAGTCTGTTTGGGGCTCCGGAGAGGGGGATTCGTCGCCGTCGTCATCATCAACCATCCTCCATCACCAATTTCATGATGCTCACAGCCGTCCGTGAGTAATTCCATCGTAGGCTTGCTCGACGGTGATGGGTTGGATGAGATTTATCATGTAATCAAGTTATTTTTGTTAGGGTTTGATCCCTAGTATCCACTATGTTCTGAGATTGATGTTGCTATGACTTTGCTGTGCTTAATGCTTGTCACTAAGGCCCGAGTGCCATGATTTCAGATCTGAAGCTATTATGTTTTCATGAGTATATGCGTGTTCTTGATCCTATCTTGCAAGTCTATAGTCACCTATTATGTGTTATGATCCGACAACCCCGAAGTGACAATAATCGGGATACTTCTCGGTGATGACCATAGTTTGAGGAGTTCATGTATTCACTATGTGCTAATGCTTTGTTCCGGTTCTCTATTAAAAGGAGGCCTTAATATCCCTTAGTTTCCAATAGGACCCCGCTCCCACGGGAGGGTAGGACAAAAGATGTCATGCAAGTTCTTTTCCATAAGCATGTATGACTATATTCGGAATACATGCCTACTTTACATTGATGAACTGGAGCTAGTTCTGTGTCACCCTATGTTATGACTATTACATGATGAACCACATCCGGCATTATTATCCATCATTGATCCGGTGCCTACGAGTGTTTCATATACTGGTTCTCGCTTATTTACTTTTCCATTGTTACTGTTACAATCACTACAAAATACCAAAAACATTACTTTTGCTGTCTTCACTTTTGTTACCATTACCACCACTATCATATTACTTTGCTACTAAACACTTTGCTGCAGATACTAAGTTTCCAGGTGTGGTTGAATTGACAACTCAGCTGCTAATACTTGAGAATATTCTTTGGCTCCCCTTGTGTTGAATCAACAAATTTGGGTTGAATACTCTACCCTCGAAAACTGTTGTGATCCCCTATACTTGTGGGTTATCAAGACCTTGTTCTGGTGCCATTGCCGGGGAACATAGCTCTATTCTTTTAGTCACTTGGGATTTATATCTGCTGGACACTATGAAGAACCTGAAAGACGCTAAGACAACTATTTATCCCTCAACTACGAGGGGAGATAAGGAACTGCCATCTAGCTCTGCACTTGATTCACCTTCTGTTATAAACAAGCTAGCGACACCTAAACCTGCTTCTGCTATTCGTTCCAATATGTCGCATGTTATTGATAATGGCACTTCTGCTATGCATGATACTTATGATGAAACTACTTCTATGCTTGATACTACTGTGCCTCTTGGTGAATTTCTAGATGAACAAATTTCTAAGTCTAGAGAAAGAGAAATTATTGAAACTGAACACGATGATGTTAGTGATGATGAAAATAGGCCTGCTATTCTTGAGGGTTACCTTTTTAATGCTGAATCTGCTGAAGCTATTCTTGCTTGCTAGGATAGTCTTGAACGTAATAGGTTGCTAGTTAAATGGAGTAAAGAATCTTTTAGAGGTAGGATGAGACCTGACCCTGCTTTTGCTACTTCACCTATCTGTGTTCCTGATCAGGATTATTATGATTTTTCTGTTGATCCAGATATAATTACTTTGGTTCAATCTGATCCTTTTTATGACTATGAATCTGAAACTGTTATGGCACATCTTCGTAAGTTAGATGATATAGATGCCCTGTTTACTAATAATGAGAGATCACGCTACCTTTATTTACTCAAAATATTTCCGTTCTCATTAAAGGGTGATGCTAAGATATGGTTTAATTCTCTTGATCCTGGTTGTGTGCAAAGTCCCCAGGATATGGTTTATTACTTCTCTGCTAAATATTTCCCTGCTCATAAGAAACAAACTGCTTTGAGGGATATATATAATTTTGTGCAAATTGAAGAGGAGAGTCTCCCACAAGCTTGGGGGATGCTTCTCAAGTTACTTAATGCTTTTCCTGATCATGCTCTTAAGAAACCTAAAATACTTGATATCTTTTATAATGGACTAACTGATGCTTCTAGAGATTACCTGGATAGCTGTGCTGGTTCTCTTTTCAGGGAAAGAACACCGGATGAAGCTGAAATTCTATTGAATAATATGTTGACAAATGAAAATAATTGGGCACCTCCTGAGCCAACTCCCGAGCCAATTACTGAGCCTATTCCTAAACCAACTCTGAAGAAGAGAGGTGTTCTATTTCTCAGTCCCGAAGATATGCAAGAGGCAAAGAAATCTATGAAAGAAAAAGGTATTAAAGCTGAAGATGTTAAGAATTTACCTCCTATTGAAGAAATACATGGCCTTAATTTACCGCCAGTTGAAGAAGTATATGATCTCAATTACTTATTTACTGAAGAACCTCCCGGTATCCCGACACAGGTAGTAAAGGTAAATTCTCTCTACAGATATGATAAAACTAAAGTCCCTCCTACTAAAATTGCTAGTCAGTGCTTGGATTAGTTTGATGAATTTATGTTTAAGCAAGATGACTTTAATGCTTATTTTGGTAGACAATTAAAACAGAATACCTTTATGATTAAACGCTTAAGTGATTATATGGCTAATATTAGAGGTGAACTTAAACTGGTTAGCAAACATGCTTCTATGGTTACCACTCAAGTAGAATAAGTACTTAAAGCTTAGAAAGAAGTGCTTAATGAAATGAATAGTAAGAAAAATGATTATGCCGTTAGAGTGACTACTAGAACTGGTAGAATGACTCGGGAACCTTTGTATCCTGAAGGCCACCCTAAGAGAATCGAGCAAGATTCACAGAGAAATAATGTTGATATGCCCAGTTCTTCTAAAAGGAAGAAAAAGAAAAATGATAGTACTATGCAAACTTCTAGTGAACCTATTGCTGAACCACCTGATAATCCAAATGATATTTCTATTTCTGATGCTGAAACACAATCAGGTGATGAACATGAACCTAGTGATAATGTTAATGATAATGTTCATGTTGATTCTCAACCTAGTAATGATAATGATGTAGAAGTTGAACTTGCTGTTGATCTTGATAACCCACAATCAAGGAATCAACACTATGATAAAAGAAACTTCATTGCTAGGAAGCATGGTAAAGAAAGGGAACCATGGGTTCAAAAACCCATGCCTTTTCCCCTGAAACCATCCAAGAAAAAGGATGATGAGGATTTTAATCGCTTTGCTGAAATGATTAGACCCATCTTTTTGCGTATGCGATTAACTGATGTGCTCAAAACAAATCCTTATTCTAAGTATATGAAGGATATTATTACTAATAAAAGAAAGATACCTGAAGCTGAAATATCCACTATGCTTGCTAATTATACTTTTAAGGGTGGAATACCAAAGAAACTTGGAGATCCAGGAGTACCTACTAAACCATGCTCCATTAAAAGAAATTATGTTAAAACTGCTTTATGTGATCTTGGAGCCGGTGTTAGCGTTATGCCTCTCTCTTTATATCGTAGACTTGACTTGAATAAGTTCACACCTACTGAAATATCTTTGTAAATGGCTGATAAATCAACTGCTATACCTGTCGGTATTTGTGAGGATGTGCCTGTTCTGGTTGCAAACATTACTATTTTAACGGACTGTGTTATTCTTGATATTCCTGAGGATGATAGTATGTCTATTATTCTTGGAATACCTTTCCTTAATACTGCAGGGGCTGTTATTGATTGAAACAAAGGCAATGTCACTTTTCATGTTAATGGTAATGAGCACACGGTACACTTTCCGAGGAAACAACCTCAAGTTTATAGTATCAACTCTATTGGAAAAATTCCTTCGATTATATTTGGAGGTTTTGAATTTCCTCTCCCCGCTGTCAAGAAGAAATATGATATACTTATTATTGGGGATGTCCATATCCCCGTTGAGGTAACATAGTGTTATTCGAAATTTCTCCGGTTTCATGTTAATCGGAATGAGTTTGTTAACAAGACTTGATCAACCTTGTTAGTGGATTCCTTTTGATGAGCATGAGATGGATGAAACTAGAAGCACAACCTTCTGTACCCTCTTTATATTTTCTGTTACTTATTAGAAATAAAGTAAAATAGTATTTTCCTGTCTGTCTCCCGACTTATCCGTGCAATATAAAAATATTCCGAAAATAAAAGTCCTCAGAATGCCATGCCAATTTAATATGATTTTTTCGGGAATATTTGAGGATTTTTAGTGCAAAAATTACCGCGGGAGGAGCTGCTACCTGGTCACGAGGGTGGAGGGCGCGCCCTACCCCCCTGGGCGCGCCCCCCTGCATCGTGGGCCCACGGTGGACCTCCTCCACTTATCCCTGCATCCATCTTCTTCCTCTGTCTCACACAAACCCGAAAAACCAACTCAAGCTCGTGTTCCAGCAACTTTTGCTGCGATTTTCGATCTCCTTGCTCAAAGCACCTCTCGCAAAACTGCTTGGGGAGATTGTTCCTTGGTATGTGACTCCTCCATTGGTCCAATTAGTTTTTGTTCTAGTGATTTATTCATTGCAAACTTGTGCTGCATAGGTGACCATGTTCTTGAGCTTGCATGTCAAATTTATATGGTTCCAAGTAGTTCTAATGCTCTATATAGGCTCTAGGCACTTGTGGGAGTTGTTACTATAAATTTTACTGAAATTGGTTCACATTTATTTGAAGTTACTAAAAATTTCAGATTGTTTCAAAAAATAATGAAGAGATTTTTGAGGGGCTCGTCGAGCCGAAGCTCGAAGGAAAAACAAAAGGAAGAAGAGCAGAAGCCCAAATTTAATTTGCCTCGCACCGCGGACGTCCGGCCGTGTGAATGGCCTTCCGATGAATTCTTGAGGAGTGCCGGGATTTATGAGAATTTCTATCTATTAATTGAGAACGTCGGCCTCACCGACTTCCTCCGCGACCAACGTCATCAGTATCTCTTACTCACAAATACTTTTGTGCAGAACTTCTACTTTTTCCCTAAGAAATCACCTCCAACAGTAGAGTTTCATTTATATGACGTTGTTAAAGAGATGCCATTAGCTGAATTTTGCGAGGTTTGCAAAATACCCTTTGAGGGCACCTTAGATGAACCACACCGTAATGAAGTAGAAGCTTTTATTAACACTATCACTATGGGAGAAACCAGTAAGGTTTCCGTTGCAAGAATTACTAGCATACATTTTCCTGTTTTACGCTACTTTGCCTTATTTGCTAGTCGTTGCTTGATTGGTCGCGGGAACTGTGGAAACCTTAGCATTCCTGATATTATCATTTTGTTCCATGGTTTATACCGCAATAACTCTGTTAGTATGGGTGGAATTGTTGCTAGACGGTTAAGTCTGAACCGTACTAAGGGCCCCATCTTTGGAGGCATTTATGCTTCGCGCCTAGCTGAATATTTTGAGATACCTATTAGGCATGAGAAGAAACAAGAAACAACGCTGCCCCGTGCTTATTTAGATTATAAGAGTATGCTAGCGCATGATTTTCTTGTTAAGAGTCGCGAAGGGGAGCTTAAATATAAATTGTACTTTGATAAACATCACCCTGAGACTATTACTTTGCCTGCTCCCTCTTTGTTTAACTTGTCTACAGGTTCTTACATTGTTCCGTGGGCGGCCGTTCAAGCCTATCGGAATCCTGCACCAGCCCCGGAACCAGAGCCACAAGATGGGCCTCGACGAATGTCTGTTTATTCTTGGGATCCTGAGGCGGTTGCCAGCCAGTGGCAATCAGACTCCTCTACATCGTAGTACGACCCCAGCTACACCTACGGGTATCAGCCAGGCTATCCCTGGCAATAGACCAACTTAGGCCAAAAGCCTAAGCTTGCGGGAGTACGTATTTCTCACCGACATTACATTTATGTTCACACACACTCATTGATAGATGTCGGTGCTCATACTCTTTCACTGTAATATCCATGCTAGTTTAATTTCTTTTTCTAGCTTTCTTCTTGTGTGTTTGATAAACCTTTAGAAAAACAAAAAAAATTAGTTAGTCTATTTTTCCTGCTGTAGTAGTAATAATTAAAAAGAAAACCCAAAAGTATTTCCTGTTTTTTTGCTTGTTGGGAGCTTTCCCGTGTAAATAGTTTTTATTTCTTTTCCTTTCTTTGGGGGTCAAGAAGACTATATTGAAAATGCTTAGTGGCTCTTATATGCTTTAATGCTTATCTAACATAGAGCCCATATTACTTGTCTTCTCTCTTGAGTTGAATGCTTGCAGATTCCAGCTTAGTCCAATGCACGTGCACTCTTATTATTATGCACACCATTCGGTCGTGCAAGTGAAAGGCAATAATGATGATATATGGTGGACTTATTGGGATGAGAAAAGCTGGTATGAACTCGACCTCTCTTGTTTTTGTAAATATGATGATTCATCGTTCCTGATTCAGCTATTATGAACTAAACATATTTGCAATGACTTATAGAGATTATAGTTGCTTGTGCCATGCTTGATTAGCTATGAGTTATAATGGTTTACCTTGCGTGCCAACATGCTATTAGAATGATTATGATGTGGTATGATGGGATGGTATCCTCCTTTAAATGAATTGAGTGACTAGACTTGGCACATGTTCACACGTGTAGTTGAATCGTATCAACATAGCCTTCATGATATTTAAGTTCATGGTGGATTATATCCTACTCATTCTTGTATTCGGTGTAAATTAATTTTGATGCATGTTTACGACTGTTGTCCGTCTCTCAGTTGGTCTCTTCCCAGTCTTTTGCTAGCCTTCACCTGTACTAAGTGGGAATACTGCTTGTGCATCCGAACTCCTTAAACCCCAAAGTTGTTCCATAAGAGTCCACTATACCTTCCTATATGCGGTATCTACCTGCCGTTCCAAGTAAATTTGTATGTGCCAAACTCCAAACCTTCAAATGAATTTTTGTTTTGTATGCTCGAGCAGCTCATGTGAAACTAGGGCTGCCTATATCTTCCATGCTAGGTGGGTTATTCTCAAGAGGAGTGGACTCCGCTCCTCATTCACGAGAAAGGGCCGGTAACCGGGATGCCCAGTCCCATGATCCAAAAAGATCGAAGCAAATCAAAATAATTAAACAAAACTCCCATGGGACCTGTTGAATGTTGGAGGCACTCATTGTTTTGAGCAAGCCATGGATTGATGCTTGTGGAGGAGGGGGAGTATAAACCTTTACCATTCTGTTTGGGAACTGCCTATAATGCATGTAGTATGGAAGATACAACCATCTCATTGTTGTTGCGTTGACAGTGAAAGTATGCGCTCAAAATATAATTTATCTCTATTTCAAAATCGACCTCTAGCACCTCTACAAATCCCTGCTTCCCTCTGCGAAGGGCCTATCTATTTACTTTTATGTTGAGTCATCATCCTTCTTATTGGAGTATACGCAAAAAGCACCCGCTGGAGAGCACACTGTCGTTTGCATTCATCATTATTGGTTTATATTGGGTATGACTTGATTGGATCTATTTTACCATGAATTACAATGTTTACTCAGTCCTTGATCTTTAAAGGTGTTCTGCATTTATGTTTTGCGGTCTCAGAAAGGGCTAGCAAGATACCATTTTGTTATATCATGTTATGATTATTTTGAGAAAGTGTTGTCATCCGAGTTTTATTATTATGGCTTGCTAGCTGATTATGCTATTGATATGAGTAATTGTGAGACCTACGTGTCATTGTGAGTATGGTTAGTTCATAATAATTGCTGAGACTTGAATGCTGGCTTTTCATGTTTACAACAACAAGAGCAAACAGTGTTTGTACAAGTTTTTCTTTTTTCTCTTTCAGTTTATCAACTGAATTGCTTGAGGACAAGCAAGGGTTTAAGCTTGGGCGAGTTGATACGTCTCCATCGTATCTACTTTTCCAAACACTTTTGCCCTTGCTTTGGACTCTAACTTGTATGATTTGAATGGAACTAACCC
This sequence comes from Triticum dicoccoides, assembly GCF_002162155.2. Taxonomy (NCBI): domain Eukaryota; kingdom Viridiplantae; phylum Streptophyta; class Magnoliopsida; order Poales; family Poaceae; genus Triticum; species Triticum dicoccoides. The sequence continues at coordinate 712,522,303 of NC_041381.1, forward strand.
GGACTGACGTTGTTTTCAGCAGAATTGCCATGATGTTGTTTTATGTGCAGAAAACAAAAGTTCTCGGAATGACCTGAAACTCCACGGAATATCTTAGAATAAATAATAAAAAATCCTCGCCAAAGATGAAGACTAGGGGGCCCACACCCTGTCCACGAGGGTGGGGGGCGCGCCCCTCCCCCCGGGCGCGCCCTCCTACCTCGTGGGCCCCCTGGATGCCCTCCGACGCCAACTCCAACTGGCTTTCAGGGAGAAAAAAAGGAGAGCGAAAAGTTTCATCGCGTTTTACGATACGGAGCCGCCGCCAAGCCCTAATCTCTCTCGGGAGGGATGATCTGGAGTCCGTTCGGGGCTCCAGAGAGGGGGATTCGTCGCCGTCATCATCATCAACCATCCTCCATCACCAATTTCATGATGCTCACCGCCGTGCGTGAGTAATTCCATCGTAGGCTTGCTGGACGGTGATGGGTTGGATGAGATTTATCATGTAATCGAGTTAGTTTTGTTAGGGTTTGATCCCTAGTATCCACTATGTTCTAAGATTGATGTTGCTATGACTTTGCTACGCTTAATGCTTGTCATTAGGGCCCGAGTGCCATGATTTCAGATCTGAACCTATTATGTTTTCATGAATATATGTGTGTTCTTGATCCTATCTTGCATGTCTATAGTCACCTATTATGTGTTATGATTCGACAACCCCGAAGTGACAATAATCGGGATACTTCTCGGTGATGACCACAGTTTGAGGAGTCACTACTAGGAAAAGGGCTATAGATGGGATGGACACTAATGGCGCACTGTACATGTGGTGCGCCATTACTAAATACTAATGGCGCACCATGTGTTGGTGCGCCATTAGTGTGCAAGTACTAATGGCGCACCACATCCCACGGTGCGCCATTAGTAATTTTTTTTAAATTTTTTCAAAACTATTAATGGCGCACGATGGGTGTGGTGCGCCATTACTATGTTGACATAGTAATGGCGCACCACACCCACCGTGCGCCATTAGTAGTTTTGAAATTTTTTTTGTTAGTAATGGCGCACCTGTGGACAGTGGGTGTGGTGCGCCATTATTAGTTTAACTATCAATGGCGCACCACCCCACGGTGCGCCATTACTAACTTGGCCCAAAAGTTGCCGAATGCACCCCCCCGTGTGGATCGCCTTTTCAATTTAAAAAAAATAAAAGAAAATGATGGAAATGTCAAAAAATAAAAGAAAATAAGTTTCCCATGTGATATGTGGTCTAGTTGTTGGGAAAATTTACAAATATGAATTTCGACTTTATTTGCAAAATCTCTCTGGAAATTTGTAAAATGGGCATAACTTTTGCATACGAACTCGGATGAAAAAGTTTTTTATATGAAGAATCATCTACTCGAAAAGTTACATCCAAATTTAACTGGGGGAACCACGTTAAACATTTTCAAAATCACCAAAAACCTAACAGAAAAAAGTTACGAGGCTTTCAAGATCTAGAGGCAAAAAAATTCAAAAAATTTCAAACTTACTAGTGGCGCACCGTGGATGTGGTGCGCCACTAGTAACAGAAAAAAATAAATTGGTTTTCATTTTTTTTGAATTTTTTTTCAAAAAATGATACGTAATATGACCGGGAAGTTTGAAATATTTTTCAAAATTTCATCATAGTCATGAACATGAACAAAGTCCTAGACATCAACAAGGTATAATAGGATTGATATGCTAGATATATCAACAAGTGCCTGTGAAGTGAGCTGTTGCTGGGGTTGGATAGAACTCTGAAGTTAAGCATGCTTGGGCTGGAGTAGTTTGAGGATGGGTGACCTTTCGGGAAGTTTGACCATGGAGTGCGATTTGAACTGAGATTAAGCATATTGACCCGAGATTAAGCCAAGGACAAAAGATGTCATGCAAGTTCTTTTCCATAAGCACGTATGACTATATTCGGAATACATGCCTACATTACATTGATGAAGTGGAGCTAGTTCTGTGTCACCCTATGTTATGACTATTACATGATGAACCACATCCGACATAATTATCCATCATTGATCCGGTGCCTACGAGTTTTCCATCTACTGGTTCTCGCTTATTTACTTTTCCGTTGTTATTGTTACAATCAATACAAAATACAAAAAAACATTACTTTTGCTGTCTTTACTTTTGTTACCATTACCACCACTATGATATTACTTTGCTACTAAACACCTTGCTGCAGATACTAAGTTTCCAGGTGTGGTTGAATTGACTACTCACCTGCTAATACTTGAGAATATTCTTTGGCTCCCCTTGTGTCGAATCAACAAATTTGGGTTGAATACTCTACCCTCGGAAACTATTGCGACCCCCTATACTTGTTGCATAGTTGTTGAACCCCAAGGTGCACTTACCTGTCGGTCATCAACACTCGTAGTTTTGGCCGATTCTAGCCCGTTTTGTGGACTATTACTCACTCTTTAGGGGACTCGGAGTGATTTCCACGATTCACGAAAGCCAAGGTGCACTTACATGTCGGTCATCAACGCTCGCAGTTTTGGCCGATTCTAGCCCGTTTGGTGGACTATTACTCACTGTTTTGGGGTCTCGGAGTGATTTCCACGATTGACGAACCCCGAGGTGCGTTTACGTGTCGGTCATCAACACTCGCAGTTTTGGCCGATTCTGGCCTGTTTCGTGGACTATTACTCACCGTTTTGGGGTACCCAAGCGATTT
>NC_041381.1:712525447-712542937 GCF_002162155.2 Triticum dicoccoides
TTTGGGGTCTCAGAGTGATTTCCAGATTGACGAACCCCAAGGTGCGCTTACGTGTCGGTCATCAACACTCGCAGTTTGGCCGATTTTGGCCCATTTCGTGGACTATTACTCACTGTTTTGGGATCTCTGAGTGATTTCCACGATTGACGAACCCCAAGGTGTGCTTACGTGTCGGTCATCAACACTCGCAGTTTTGGCTGATTCTGGCCCGTTTCATGGATTATTACTCACTGTTTTGGGGTCTCGGAGTGATTTCCATGATTGACAAAAGCCAAGGATCGCTTACATGTCGGTCATGGATACTCACAGTTTTGGCCGATTCTCGCCCATTTCATGGACTATTACTCTTTGTTTTGGGGTCTCAAAGTGATTTGCATAGTTGTTGAACCCCAAGGTGTGCTTATGTGTCGGTCATAAACACAAGCAGTTTTGGCCGGTTCTGTCCCGTTTCGTGGACTATTACTCCCCGTTTTGGGGTCCCGAAGCGATTTGCATGGTTGTTGAACCCCAACGTGCGATACCTCAAGTCCATCAACACTTGCAGTATTGGCCGATTTTGGCCCGTTTCGTGGACTATTACTCACTGTTTTGGGGTCTTAGAGTGATTTCCACGATTAACGAAGCCTGAGGTGCATTTACGTGTAGGTCATCAACACTCGCAGTTTTGGCCGATTCTGGCCCGTTTCGTGGACTATTACTCACTGTTTTGTGAGATCGAAGTGATTGCCACGATTGACGAACCCCAAGGTGCACTTACGTGTCGGTCATCAACACTCACAGTTTCGACCGACTGTGGCCCGTTTCGTGGATGATTACTCACTATTTTGGGGTCTCAGAGTGATTTCCATGATTGACAAACCCCAAGGTGCGCTTACGTGCCGGTCATAGACACTCGCAGTTGTGCCCGATTCTGACCCGTTTCATGGACTATTACTCACTGTTTTGGGGTCTCAGAGTGATTTCCACGATTGACAAAAGCCAAGGTGCGCTTACGTGTCGGTCATCAACACTCACAACTTTGGCTGATTCTGGCCCGTTTGGTGGACTATTACTCATTGTTTTGGGGTCACAGAGTTATTTGCATAGTTGGTGAAGCCCAAGGTGCGTTTATGTGTCGCTCATAAACACAAGCAGTTTTGGCCGATTCTGGCCCGTTTTGCGGACTATCACTCCCCGTTTTGGGGTCCCGAAGCGATTTGCATAATTGTTGAACCCCAAGGTGCGCTCAGCTGACGGCCATCAACACTCGTAGTTTTGGCCGATTCTGGCCCGTTTCGTGGACTATTACTCAATGTTTTGGGGTCTCGGTGTGATTTCCACGATTGACGAATCCCGAGGTGCGTTGACGTGTCGGTCATCAACACTTGTAGTTTTGGCCGGTTTTGGCCCGTTTCGTGAATCAGCCAAAACTGCGAGTGTTGATGACCAACACGTAAGCGCACCTTGGGGTTCGTCAATCGTGGAAATCACTTCGAGATCCCAAAACAGTGAGTAATAGTCCACGAAATGGGCCAAAATCGGCCAAACTGCGAGTGTTGATGACCGACACGTAAGCGCACCTTGGGGTTCGTCAATCTAGAAATCACTCTGAGACCCCAAAATAGTGAGTAATAGTCCATGAAACGGGCCAGAATCGGCCAAAACTACGAGTGTTGATGACCGACAGGTAAGCGCACCTTGGGGTTCGTCGATCATGCAAATCGCTTGGGTACCCCAAAACGGTGAGTAATAGTCCACGAAACAGGCCAGAATCGGCCAAAACTGCGAGTGTTGATGACCGACACGTAAACGCACCTCGGGGTTCGTCAATCGTGAAAATCACTCCGAGACCCCAAAACAGTGAGTAATAGTCCACCAAACGGGCTAGAATCGGCCAAAACTGCGAGCGTTGATGACCGACATGTAAGTGCACCTTGGCTTTCGTGAATCGTGGAAATCACTCCGAGACCCCTAAAGAGTGAGTAATAGTCCACGAAACGGGCTAGAATCGGCCAAAACTACGAGTGTTGATGACCGACAGGTAAGCGCACCTTGGGGTTCAACAACTATGCAACAAGTATAGGGGTCGCAATAGTTTCCGAGGGTAGAGTATTCAACCCAAATTTGTTGATTCGACACAAGGGGAGCCAAAGAATATTCTCAAGTATTAGCAGCTGAGTTGTCAATTCAACCACACCTGGAAACTTAGTATCTGCAGCAAGGTGTTTAGTAGCAAAGTAATATCATAGTGGTGGTAATGGTAACAAAAGTAAAGACAGCAAAAGTAATGTTTTTTTGTATTTTGTATTGATTGTAACAGTAACAACGGAAAAGTAAATAAGCGAGAACCAATATATGGAAAACTCGTAGGCACCGGATCAATGATGGATAATTATGTCAGATGTGGTTCATCATGTAACAGTTATAACATAGGGTGACACAGAACTAGCTCCACTTCATCAATGTAATGTAGGCATGTATTCCGAATATAGTCATACGTGCTTATGGAAAAGAACTTGCATGACATCTTTTGTCCTTGGCTTAATCTCGGGTCAATATGCTTAATCTTAGTTCAAATCGCACACCGTGGTCAAACTTCCCGAAAGGGATCAATGATGGATAATTATGTCAGATGTGGTTCATCATGTAACAGTTATAACATAGGGTGACACAGAACTAGCTCCACTTCATCAATGTAATGTAGGCATGTATTCCGAATATAGTCATACGTGCTTATGGAAAAGAACTTGCATGACATCTTTTGTCCTTGGCTTAATCTCGGGTCAATATGCTTAATCTCAGTTCAAATCGCACTCCGTGGTCAAACTTCCCGAAAGGTCACCCATCCTCAAACTACTCCAGCCCAAGCACGCTTAACTTCAGAGTTCTATCCAACCCCAGCAACAGCTCACTTCACAGGCACTTGTTGATATATCTAGCATATCAATCCTATTATACCTTGTTGATGTCTAGGACTTTGTTCATGTTCATGACTATGATGAAATTTTGAAAAATATTTCAAACTTCCCGGTCATATTACGTATCATTTTTTGAAAAAAAATTCAAAAAAAATGAAAACCAATTTATTTTTTTCTGTTACTAGTGGCGCACCACATCCACGGTGCGCCACTAGTAAGTTTGAAATTTTTTGAATTTTTTTGCCTCTATATCTTGAAAGCCTCGTAACTTTTTTCTATTAGGTTTTTGGTGATTTTGAAAATGATTAACGTGGTTCCCCCAGTTAAATTTGGATGTAACTTTTCGAGTAGATGATTCTTCATATAAAAAACTTTTTCATCCGAGTTCGTATGCAAAAGTTATGCCCATTTTACAAATTTCCAGAGAGATTTTGCAAATAAAGTCGAAATTCATATTTGTAAATTTTCCCAACAACTAGACCACATATCACATGGGAAACTTATTTTCTTTTATTTTTTGACATTTCCATCATTTTCTTTTATTTTTTTTAATTGAAAAGGTGATCCACACGGGGGGGTGCATTCGGCAACTTTTGGGCCAAGTTAGTAATGGCGCACCGTGGGGTGGTGCGCCATTAATAGTTAAACTAATAATGGCGCACCACACCCACTGTCCACAGGTGCGCCATTACTAACAAAAAAAAATTCAAAACTACTAATGGCGCACGGTTGGTGTGGTGCGCCATTACTATGTCAACATAGTAATGGCGCACCACACCCATCGTGCGCCATTAATAGTTTTGAAAAAATTTAAAAAAAATTACTAATGGCGCACCGTGGGATGTGGTGCGCCATTAGTATTTGCACACTAATGGCGCACCAACACATGGTGCGCCATTAGTATTTAGTAATGGCGCACCACATGTACAGTGCGCCATTAGTGTCCATCCCATCTATAGCCCTTTTCCTAGTAGTGACTCCTCAAACTGTGGTCATCACCGAGAAGTATCCCGATTATTGTCACTTCGGGGTTGTCGAATCATAACACATAATAGGTGACTATAGACATGCAAGATAGGATCAAGAACACACATATATTCATGAAAACATAATAGGTTCAGATCTGAAATCATGGCACTCGGGCCCTAATGACAAGCATTAAGCGTAGCAAAGTCATAGCAACATCAATCTTAGAACATAGTGGATACTAGGGATCAAACCCTAACAAAACTAACTCGATTACATGATAAATCTCATCCAACCAATCACCGTCCAGCAAGCCTACGATGGAATTACTCACGCACGGCGGTGAGCATCATGAAATTGGTGATGGAGGATGGTTGATGATGATGACGGTGACGAATCCCCCTCTCCGGAGCCCCGAACGGACTCCAGATCATCCCTCCCGAGAGAGATTAGGGCTTGGCGGCGGCTCCTTATTGTAAAACGCGATGAAACTTTTCGCTCTCATTTTTTTCTCCCTGAAAGCAAGTTGGAGTTGGCGTCGGAGGGCATCCAGGGGGCCCACGAGGTAGGGGGGCGCACCCGGGGGGATGGGCGCGCCCCCCACCCTCGTGGACAGGGTGTGGGCCCCCTGGTCTTCATCTTTGGCGAGGATTTTTTATTATTTATTCTAAGATATTCCGTGGAGTTTCAGGTCATTCCGAGAACTTTTGTTTTCTGCACATAAAACAACATCATGGCAATTCTGCTGAAAACAGTGTCAGTCCGGGTTAGTTCCATTCAAATCATACAAGTTAGAGTCCAAAGCAAGGGCAAAAGTGTTTGGAAAAGTAGATACGATGGAGACGTATCAACTCGCCCAAGCTTAAACCCTTGCTTGTCCTCAAGCAATTCAGTTGATAAACTGAAAGAGAAAAAAGAAAAACTTGTACAAACTGTGTTTGCTCTTGTTGTTGTAAACATGAAAAGCCAGCATTCAAGTCTCAGCAATTATTATGAACTAACCATACTCACAATGACACGTAGGTCTCACAATTACTCATATCAATAGCATAATCAGCAGTAAGCCATAATAATAAAACTCGGATGACAACACTTTCTCAAAATAATCATAACATGATATAACAAAATGGTATCTCGCTAGCCCTTTCTGAGACCGAAAAACATAAATGCAGAACACCTTTAAAGATCAAGGACTAAGTAAACATTGTAATTCATGGTAAAAGAGATCCAATCAAGTCATACCCAATATAAACCAATAATGATGAATGCAAACGGCAGTGTGCTCTCTAGCGGGTGCTTTTTGCGTATACTCCAATAAGAAGGATGATGACTCAACATAAAAGTAAATAGATAGGCCCTTCGCAAAGGGAATCAGGGATTTGTAGAGGTGCTAGAGCTCGATTTTGAAATAGAGATAAATTATATTTTGAGCGCATACTTTCACTGTCAACGCAACAACTATGAGATGGTTGTATCTTCCATACTACATGCATTATAGGCAGTTCCCAAACAGAATGGTAAAGGTTTATACTCCCCCTCCTCCACAAGCATCAATCCATGGCTTGCTCAAAACAACGAGTGCCTCCAACATTCAACGGGTCCCATGGGAGTTTTGTTTAGTTATTTTGATTTGCTTCAATCTTTTTGGATCATGGGACTGGGCATCCCGGTTACCGGCCCTTTCTCGTGAATGAGGAGCGGAGTCCACTCCTCTTGAGAATAACCCACCTAGCATGGAAGATATAGGCAGCCCTAGTTTCACATGAGCTGCTCGAGCATACAAAACAGAAATTCATTTGAAGGTTTGGAGTTTGGCACATACAAATTTACTTGGAACGGCAGGTAGATACCGCATATAGGAAGGTATAGTGGACTCTTATGGAACAACTTTGGGGTTTAAGGAGTTCGGATGCACAAGCAGTATTCCCACTTAGTACAAGTAAAGGCTAGCAAAAGACTGGGAAGAGACCAACTGAGAGACGGACAACAGTCGTAAACATGCATCAAAATTAATTTACACCGAATACAAGCATGAGTAGGATACAATCCACCATGAACATAAATATCATGAAGGCTATGTTGATATGATTCAACTACATGTGTGAACATGTGCCAAGTCTAGTCACTCAATTCATTTGAAGGAGGATACCATCCCATCATACCACATCATAATCATTCTAATAGCATGTTGGCACGCAAGGTAAACCATTATAACTCATAGCTAATCAAGCATGGCACAAGCAACTATAATCTCTAAAAGTCATTGCAAATATGTTTACTTCATAATAGCTGAATCAGGAACGATGAATCATCATATTTACAAAAACAAGAGAGGTCGAGTTCATACCAGCTTTTCTCATCCCAATAAGTCCACCATATATCATCATTATTGCCTTTCACTTGCACGACCGAATGGTGTGCATAATAATAAGAGTGCATGTGCATTGGACTAAGCTAGAATCTGCAAGCATGCAACTCAAGAGAGAAGACAAGTAATATGGGCTCTATGTTAGATAAGCAATAAAGCATATAAGAGCCACTAAGCATTTTCAATATAGTCTTCTCGACCCCCAAAGATAGGAAAAGAAATAAAAACTATTTACACAGGAAAGCTCCCAATAAGCAAAAAAAACGGGAAATATTTTTGGGTTTTCTTTTTAATTATTACTACTACAGCAGGAAAAATAGACTAACTATTTTTTTTTGTTTTTCTAAAGGTTTATCAAACACACAAGAAGAAAGCTAGAAAAAGAAATTAAACTAGCATGGATATTACAGTGAAAGAGTATGAGCACCGACATCTATCAATGAGTGTGTGTGAACATAAATGTAATGTCGGTGAGAAATACGTACTCCCGCAAGCTTAGGCTTTTGGCCTAAGTTGGTCTATTGCCAGGGATAGCCTGGCTGATACCCGTAGGTGTAGCTGGGGTCATACTACGATGTAGAGGAGTCTGATTGCCACTGGCTGGCAACCGCCTCAGGATCCCAAGAATAAACAGACATTCGTCGAGGCCCATCTTGTGGCTCCGGTTCCGGGGCTGGTGCAGGATTCCGATAGGCTTGAACAGCCGCCCATGGAACAATGTAAGAACCTGTAGACAAGTTAAACAAAGAGGGAGCAGGCAAAGTAATAGTCTCAGGGTGATGTTTATCAAAGTACAATTTATATTTAAGCTCCCCTTCGCGTCTCTTAACAAGAAAATCATGCGCTAGCATACTCTTATAATCTAAATAAGCATGGGGCAGCGTTGTTTCTTGTTTCTCCTCATGCCTAATAGGTATCTCAAAATATTCAGCTAGGCGCGAAGCATAAATGCCTCCAAAGATGGGGCCCTTAGTACGGTTCATACTTAACCGTCTAGCAACAATTCCACCCATACTAACAGAGTTATTGCGGTATAAACCATGGAACAAAATGATAATATCAGGAATGCTAAGGCTTCCACAGTTCCCGCGACCAATCAAGCAACGACTAGCAAGTAAGGCAAAGTAGCGTAAAACAGGAAAATGTATGCTAGTAATTCTTGCAATAGAAACCTTACTGGTTTCTCCCACAGTGATAGTGTTAATAAAAGCTTCTACTTCATTACGGTGTGGTTCATCTAAGGTGCCCTCAAAGGGTATTTTGCAAACCTCGCAAAATTCAGCTAATGGCATCTCTTTAACAACGTCATATAAATGAAACTCTACTGTTGGAGGTGATTTCTTAGGGAAAAAGTAGAAGTTCTGCACAAAAGTATTTGTGAGTAAGAGATACTGATGACGTTGGTCGCGGAGGAAGTCGGTGAGGCCGACGTTCTCAATTAATATATAGAAATTCTCATAAATCCCGGCACTCCTCAAGAATTCATCGGAAGGCCATTCACACGGCCGGACGTCCGCGGTGCGAGGCAAATTAAATTTGGGCTTCTGCTCTTCTTCCTTTTGTTTTTCCTTCGAGCTTCGGCTCGACGAGCCCCTCAAAAATCTCTTCATTATTTTTTGAAACAATCTGAAATTTTTAGTAACTTCAAATAAATGTGAACCAATTTCAGTAAAATTGATAGTAACAACTCCCACAAGTGCCTAGAGCCTATATAGAGCATTAGAACTACTTGGAACCATATAAATTTGACATGCAAGCTCAAGAACATGGTCACCTATGCAGCACAAGTTTGCAATGAATAAATCACTAGAACAAAAACTAATTGGACCAATGGAGGAGTCACATACCAAGGAACAATCTCCCCAAGCAGTTTTGCGAGAGGTGCTTTGAGCAAGGAGATCGAAAATCGCAGCAAAAGTTGCTGGAACACGAGCTTGAGTTGGTTTTTCGGGTTTGTGTGAGACAGAGGAAGAAGATGGATGCAGGGATAAGTGGAGGAGGTCCATCGTGGGCCCACGATGCAGGGGGGCGCGCCCAGGGGGGTAGGGCGCGCCCTCCACCCTCGTGACCAGGTAGCAGCTCCTCCCGCGGTAATTTTTGCACTAAAAATGCTCAAATATTCCCAAAAAAATCATATTAAATTGGCATGGCATTCTGAGGACTTTTATTTTCGGGATATTTTTATATTGCACGGATAAGTCGGGAGACAGACAAAAAAATACTATTTTACTTTATTTCTGATAAGTAACAGAAAATATAAAGAGGGTACAGAAGGTTGTGCTTCTAGTTTCATCCATCTCATGCTCATCAAAAGGAATCCACTAACAAGGTTGATCAAGTCTTGTTAACAAACTCATTCCGATTAACATGAAACCGGAGAAATTTCGAATAACACTATGTTACCTCAACGGGGATATGGACATCCCCAATAATAAGTATATCATATTTCTTCTTGACAGCAGGGAGAGGAAATTCAAAACCTCCAAATATAATCGAAGGAATTTTTCCAATAGAGTTGATACTATAAACTTGAGGTTGTTTCCTCGGAAAGTGTACCGTGTGCTCATTACCATTAACATGAAAAGTGACATTGCCTTTGTTGCAATCAATAACAGCCCCTGCAGTATTAAGGAAAGGTATTCCAAGAATAATAGACATACTATCATCCTCAGGAATATCAAGAATAACACAGTCCGTTAAAATAGTAACGTTTGCAACCAGAACAGGCACATCCTCACAAATACCAACAGGTATAGCAGTTGATTTATCAGCCATTTGCAAAGATATTTCAGTAGGTGTGAACTTATTCTAGTCAAGTCTATGATATAAAGAGAGAGGCATAACGCTAAGACCGGCTCCAAGATCACATAAAGCAGTTTTAACATAATTTCTTTTAATGGAGCATGGTATAGTAGGTACTCCTGGATCTCCAAGTTTCTTTGGTATTCCACCCTTAAAAGTATAATTAGCAAGCATAGTGGATATTTCAGCTTCAGGTATCTTTCTTTTATTAGTAATAATATCCTTCATATACTTAGAATAAGGATTTGTTTTGAGCACATCAGTTAATCGCATACGCAAAAAGATGGGTCTAATCATTTCAGCAAAGCGATTAAAATCCTCATCATCCTTTTTCTTGGATGGTTTCGGGGGAAAAGGCATGGGTTTTCGAACCCATGGTTCCCTTTCTTTACCATGTTTCCTAGCAACGAAGTTTCTTTTATCATAGTGTTGATTCCTTGATTGTGGGTTATCAAGATCAACAGCAAGTTCAACTTCTACATCATTATCATTACTAGGTTGAGAATCAACATGAACATTATCATTAACATTATCACTAGGTTCATGTTCATCACCTGATTGTGTTTCAGCATCAGAAATAGAAATATCATTTGGATTATCAGGTGGTTCAGCAATAGGTTCACTAGAAGTTTGCACAGTACTATCATTTTTCTTTTTCTTCCTTTTAGAAGAACTGGGCATATCAACATTATTTCTCTGTGAATCTTGCTCGATTCTCTTAGGGTGGCCTTCAGGATACAAAGGTTCCTGAGTCATTCTACCAGTTCTAGTAGCCACTCTAACGGCATAATCATTTTTCTTACTATTCATTTCATTAAGCACTTCTTTCTGAGCTTTAAGTACTTATTCTACTTGAGTGGTAACCATAGAAGCAAGTTTGCTAACCAGTTTAAGTTCACCTCTAATATTAGCCATATAATCACTCAAGCGTTTAATCATAAAGGTATTCTATTTTAATTGTCTACCAAAATAAGCATTAAAGTCATCTTGCTTAAACATAAATTCATCAAACTAATCCAAGCACTGACTAGCAATTTTAGTAGGAGGGACTTTAGTTTTATCATATCTGTAGAGAGAATTTACCTTTACTACCTGTGTCGGGATACTGGGAGGTTCTTCAGTAAATAAGTAATTGAGATCATATACTTCTTCAACAGGCGGTAAATTAAGGCCATGTATTTCTTCAATAGGAGGTAAATTCTTAACATCTTCAGCTTTAATACCTTTTTTTTCATAGATTTCTTTGCCTCTTGCATATCTTCGAGATTGATAAATAGAACACCTCTCTTCTTCGGAGTTAGTTTAGGAATAGGCTCAGTAATTGGCTCAGGAGTTGGCTCAGGAGGTTCCCAATTATTTTCATTTGTCAACATATTATTCAATAGAATTTCAGCTTCATCCGGTGTTCTTTACCTGAAAAGAGAACCAGCACAACTATCCAGGTAATCTCTAGAAGCATCAGTTAGTCCATTATAAAAGATATCAAGTATTTCAGGTTTCTTAAGAGCATGATCAGGAAAAGCATTAAGTAACTTGAGAAGCCTCCCCCAAGCTTGTGGGAGACTCTCCTCTTCAATTTGCACAAAATTATATATATCCCTCAAAGCAGCTTGTTTCTTATGAGCAGGGAAATATTTAGCAGAGAAGTAATAAACCATATCCTGGGGACTTTGCACACAACCAGGATCAAGAGAATTAAACCATATCTTAGCATCACCCTTTAATGAGAACGGAAATATTTTGAGTAAATAAAGGTAGCGTGATCTCTCATTATTAGTAAACAGGGCAGCTATATCATCTAACTTACGAAGATGTGCCACAACAGTTTCAGATTCATAGTCATAAAAAGGATCAGATTGAACCAAAGTAATTATATCTGGATATACAGAAAAATCATAATAATCCTGATCAGGAACACAGATAGGTGAAGTAGCAAAGGCAGGGTCGGGTCTCATCCTACCTCTAAAAGATTCTTTACTCCATTTAACTAGCAACCTATTACATTCAAGACTATCCTGGCAAGCAAGAATAGCTTCAGCAGATTCAGCATTAAAAAGGTAACCCTCGGGAATAGCAGGCCTATTTTCATCATCACTAACATCATCGTGTTCAGTTTCAATAATTTCTCTTTCTCTAGACTTAGAAATTTGTTCATCTAGAAATTCACCAAGAGGCACAGTAGTATCAAGCATAGAAGTAGTTTCATCATAAGTATCATGCATAGCAGAAGTGGCATTATCAATAACATGCGACATATTGGAACGAATAGCAGAAGCAGGTTTAGGTGTCGCTAGCTTGTTTATAACAGAAGGTGAATCAAGTGAAGAGCTAGATGGCAGTTCCTTACCTCCCCTCGTAGTTGAGGGATAAATAGTTGTCTTAGCGTCTTTCAGGTTCTTCATAGTGTCCAGCAGATATAAATCCCAAGTGACTAAAAGAATAGAGCTATGTTCCTCGGCAATGGCGCCAGAACAAGGTCTTGATAACCCACAAGTATAGGGGATCGCAACAGTTTTCGAGGGTAGAGTATTCAACCCAAATTTGTTGATTCAACACAAGGGGAGCCAAAGAATATTCTCAAGTATTAGCAGCTGAGTTGTCAATTCAACCACACCTGGAAACTTAGTATCTGCAGCAAAGTGTTTAGTAGCAAAGTAATATGATAGTGGTGGTAATGGTAACAAAAGTGAAGACAGCAAAAGTAATGTTTTTGGTATTTTGTAGTGATTGTAACAGTAACAATGGAAAAGTAAATAAGCGAGAACCAGTATATGAAACACTCGTAGGCACCGGATCAATGATGGATAATAATGCCGGATGTGGTTCATCATGTAACAGTCATAACATAGGGTGACACAGAACTAGGTTCTGTTCATCAGTGTAATGTTGGCATGTATTCCGAATATAGTCATACATGCTTATGGAAAAGAACTTGCATGACATCTTTTGTCCTACCCTCCCGTGGGAGCGGGGTCCTATTGGAAACTAAGGGATATTAAGGCCTCCTTTTAATAGAGAACCGGAACAAAGCATTAGCACATAGTGAATACATGAACTCCTCAAACTATGGTCATCACCGAGAAGTATCCCGATTATTGTCACTTCGGGGTTGTCGGATCATAACACATAATAGGTGACTATAGACTTGCAAGATAGGATCAAGAACACATATATACTCATGAAAACATAATAGCTTCAGATCTGAAATCATGGCACTCGGGCCATAGTGACAAGCATTAAGCATAGCAAAGTCATAGCAACATCAATCTCAGAACATAGTGGATACTAGGGATCAAACCCTAACAAAAATAACTTGATTACATGATAAATCTCATCCAACCCATCACCGTCGAGCAAGCCGACGATGGAATTACTCCCGGACGGCTGTGAGCATCATGAAAATGGTGATGGAGGATGCTTGATGATGACGACGGCGACGAATCCCCCTCTCCGGAGCCCCAAACGGACTCCAGATCAGCCCTCCCGAGAGAGATTAGGGCTTGGCGGCGGCTCCGTATCGGAAAACACAATGAAACTTCTCTCTCTGATTATTTTCTCCCCGAAAGCCAATATATGGAGTTGGAGTTGGCGTCGGAGGGCATCCAGGGGGCCCACGAGGTAGGGGGCGCGCCCAGGGGGGAGGGGCGCGCCCCCCACCCTCGTGGACAGAGTGTGGGGCCCCTACTCTTCATCTTTGGTGAGGATTTTTTATTATTTATTCTAAGATATTCCATGGAGTTTCAGGTCATTCCGAGAACTTTTGTTTTCTGCACATAAAATAACATCATGGCAATTCTGCTGAAAACAGCGTCAGTCTGGGTTAGGTCCATTCAAATCATACAAGTTAGAGTCCAAAACAAGGGCAAAAGTGTTTGGAAAAGTAGATACGACGGAGACGTATCAGGACCCCAAAACGAGGAGTAATAGTCCACGAAACGGGCCAGAATCGGCCAAAACTGCGAGTGTTGATGACCGACACGTAAGCGCACCTTCGTCAATCGTGGAAATCACTCCGAGACCCCAAAACAGTGAGAGAATCCCCTTGCATAAATATTCTTTCTCCCCGGCAACGGCGCTAGAAAGTTCTTTGATGCCTGGTGTCTCACAACACAAGACCCGTTAAGGAACCCCAAGAGGAAGGTATGATGAGTACAGAAGAAAGCTTTCCCTCAGTATGAAACCAAAGTTTAACCGACCAGTAAGAGAAAGAAACCCATGTCAGCAACAACATGGAACCTACACACAACACAACCAAAATACTTTGTACCAACTTAATAGTGAGGTTGTCAATCTCACAGGTTTTGCTGAAAACAAAGGATTAGATGTGTGGTGCGGAAAAGGTAATAGTTTGAAGTGAATGAAATAGAACAAACAGTAAGAAAGCAGTAGTTGCAGCAGATGGTACTATCAGTGTCAAAGAATGGTCCAGGGTCCACAGTTCACTAGAGGTATCTCTCCATCAGGTAAGTAACATGTTGGGTGAACAAATTACAGCTGGGCAATTGACAAATAGAGAATGCATAACAATGCATGTACATGACATGATGATCACTATGAGATTCACTTGGGCATTACAACATGATACATAGACCGTATCCAACTTCATATATGACTAATAATCCACCTCCGAGATATCATCTGAACAACCTTTGGGTATTAAGTTGCAAGCAACAGATAATTGCATCAAGCAAAGTGTGTAATGTAAACAATACAATTGCCCTTGGAATAAGGATTGTTGTTTTCCCCTGGTAGCAGCAGCAGATCTACAACCTTAAAAGTTTTTGTCGCTCTCCCAGATTACTAGAGGCATGAACCTACTATCGAGCACAAATACTCCCTCTTAGAATCACAAGCAAATACTTGGCCAGAGTAACTACTTGCAACAGAGAGCATGCAAGATCATAAATAACATAGAATGATAGATCAATAATCAACTTGACATAATACTCAATATTCATCGGATCCCAGCAAACACAGCATGTAGCATTACAATAAGATGATCTTGATCATGTTAGGCAGCTCACAAGATCTGAACATGTTGGCACAAATAGGAGGAGACAACCATCTAGCTACTGCTATGGACCCATAGTCCAACGATGAAATATTCACAAATCACTCTAGAGGCAGGCATGCACTACTAGGGAAAAGCCTATACACAGAAAGTTAATCGGTCTCTACCGTGCCCCTCGGGACATGCCATAGTAGTAGCGCGGGTTTTTAAAACCTCGCTACTACTAAGTTTGATAGCAGTAGCATTGGTTTTTAGCCCTCGCTACTACTAAGTGGTACCATAGTAGTAGCGACGGGGTAAAAAACCGCGCTACTACTAAAGGTCCCATTTTCAAACTCTACCCCCTCCCCCTGTGTATCGCCTTTTCGGTTTAAAAAAAAATAAAAGAAAATGATGAAAATGTCAAAAAAATAAAAGAAAATAAGTTTCCCATGTGATATGTGGTCTAATTGTTGGGAAAATTTGCAAATATGAATTTCGACTTTATTTGCAAAATCTCTCGAGAATTTGTAAAAATGGGCATAACTTTTGCATACTAACTCGGATGAAAAAAAATTATATGAAAAATCATCTACTCAAAAAGTTACATCCAAATTTAACTGGGCGAACCCCGTTAAACATTTTCAAAATCCTCAAAAACCAAACAGAAAAAAAGTTACGGGGCTTTTAAGATCTAGAGTGGAAAAAATCGAAAAAATTTCAAACTGTGTGATCAACCTGTGGTCAAACAATGGTCAAACTAATTATTCTAGAATATTAGTGTTACTCAATAATTATTTTAGTTTTTCTGAATTTTGGTCAAATCTGGTCAAACTATGGTCAAACTGTGGTCAAACTAATTATTCAAGAAATATTAGTGTTACTAATTTTTTAGAACAATAGTTTCAAACTCAAATAGTGAAATGTGTGACTTCATGCTCAAGCTAAATTCCTGAGGTTAATAGGATTGACATCTTGCTATTGTCAGGAAAACAACAAGTGCAGACATGGAAACGAGGGAGAATAGAACCCGAAAGTTAAGCGTGCTCAGGCTGGAGTAGTGAGAGGATGGGTGACCGTCCGGGAAGTTAGATGATTTGGAATGATGAGGGGTGATTAGAGATTAAACTGAGCAGCAATGATATTTGAGGTTAAAATAATTCAGAAATTTGAAAATTAGGGGAAAAATCGAAATATTTTTTCGAAAAAAATCAAAAAAAACCCGCGCTGGTAGTAGTAGCGCGGGTTTTTACCCACGCTACTACTAAAGGACGTAGTAGTAGCGCGGGTTGCACCCGCGCTACTGCTATACGTTAGCTGTAGCGCCTTATTAGTAGCGCCGGCCCCCGCGCTACTAATAGGCCCAAAACCCGCGCTGCTGCTAGGCTTTTACCTAGTAGTGATGGTGATGAAGAAGGCCTCCGGTGATGATCCCCCTCCCCGGCAGGGCACCGGGAAGAGCTTCAGAACCCTCCCGATCTAGGGTCGATGATGACGGCGGCTACGGAACTTTTCATGGAAATATGGTTGTGTCCTTAGAGTTTTCCCAAGGAGGCGTATATATAGGCGAACAGGCAAGATCGGTGGAGACCTAGAGGCCCACACCATAGGGCGGCGCCCCCGGACGCGCCTGGCCCAGGTGTGGCCGCCCAAGGGCGCTTCTCCGCCTCCCCTTTGGACTCTGTCTCCGTGTCTAAAGAATAGGAATGTTGGCTTTTGTTTCGTCCAATTCCGAGAATATTTCTTTACTAATTTCTCTGAAACACAAAAACAGCAAAAAACATGAAACTGTCACTGTGGCACTTGTCAATAGGTTAGTTCCAGAAAATGCATTAAAATGCTACAAAGTGTAGAAAAAACATAAAGGAATTGGTGCAAAACAAGCATGTAGCATCAAAAATTATAGATACATTTGCAACGTATCAGGACCCAACTGGCAGCCACCAAATGGTTTCCTATACCCCCCCTGTTTTCAGTTTTGGCACCAAATCTAGTGCCGCTTTCCCTCGCCTATTCCCGCGCTCCCACTCTGGTTCCTGCCGAGGCGAGCACCACACGCACGTCGCCGCCACCGCACCATCACCGCTGCTTCCGTGATGGCTCCATTGAAGAGGCTACGGGCGAAGCTCGTCGTCGCCATTGCTGCTGCTTCTGTGATGGCGCCGTTGTAGAGGCCGCGCGTGAAGCCCATCGCCGCCATTGCCGATGCTGCCGTGACGGCACCCGAGGTGAAGCCGTGCGGGAAACGCGTGACGCAGAGGCCGAAGGGGATGTCAGCGAAGGAGTGGGAGGACATGCTGCCGAGGAGGAGGATCATCACGGCGGACCGCAAGGAGCGGCGCTTGCGGAGATTGGAAGCTGAGAGGGCCGTGGCCGTGGAGGCCGTGCATGCGGCATACTTGGAGGAGAGCTTGGGTGAGTGACCGTTTTGCAAGGTCCCAACTCAGGCCAGCAAGGCCAAGGGCGCGATGCTGATGAGCCAGAAGACCGTCAACTCCCGCTGCAGTGCCTCGCCATCGCCGTTGTGCTCCTTCTAGGACAGGGAGGGATGCGTCGCGGCAACACGTCCCCAATCTCGATTCTCCTCTCCGGAGGTGGGGGAGAATAGCCTCTTCCCGGACACCGACTCGAGCAACATCTTCTCACCGAGCAACCTCAGATGATGACAGAGAGATGGATGTGGAGGAAGAGATCGACGGGGAGATTGATGGGGAGATGGACGAGCAGATGGACGTGCAGATTCATGAGGAGGAATAGGATGAGCTGGTTGAGACCGATGCCAGGGGCCTGCCATCATCGTGTAGGGCGAAGAAGGCTCGCCGTGCACGGGCAAATAAGATCTTGCGCATCGGCAGCAAGGGCTTGCAGTGGATGGTCGAAGAGGACCAGTGCTTGACCGATTCATGGCGAGTCATCAGCCTCAACCATATCACAGGCGCCCAACAAAGGAGCAGCGCATACTGGCGCCGGATCTACTTGGAGTTCGAAGAATGCAAGAAGTGGGGCGCGTATGCGAACTGGGGATGAACCGCACCTAGATCGCCATGTCTCACAGGTGGGCGATCGCCCAAAAGGTGTGCAACAAGTTCCATGGCGTCATGGAGAGGGTCAAGCGGCGCAAAAAAAGCGGCCACACTGTTGCCGATCAAGTAAACCTCGAGCCCCTTAAACCTTAAACCCTTTCGTGCACATCTTCATCTTTGTGCTGATGCATTTGATTCATTTGTGATTGGGTCCCGATAACTGCCACACGTGTGGTGTATTGGGTGGTTGTGCCACACGCCTCTTGTGGCATGGACAGGAACCCGCCCGCACGACCGTGTACAGGCGCTCAAAGGCATAGCCCGCACGTCCGGTGTGTGGCAAACCTGCCCGCACGTTCGGGCCAGACGACCCCGCAGCCCGCATGACCCAGCCGTCCCGGCCTCTGATCGATCCCCAATCCCGACTGCCGCCATCGTCTCCCA
>NC_041381.1:712543158-712554055 GCF_002162155.2 Triticum dicoccoides
AGCAGGTGAATCTCCTGATCTCCTACTGCTTCTCATCCTTCTTCTAGGCAGAAAATTGCAAATTTACCGACGAAGGTGGCGACTGGATCCATGCTATAGGGGTAAAACACTACATGGTTTTGTGTGTCTTCACAGTTACCAAGCAGAATGCACTAGATCTGCCATGTACTATGCTAGAGATAAGCTTAAGTTCTTAGTTCGCTTGATGCAAGTAGTTGGTAATGAATGGATGCGTAGGAATCCCTGAAAAAAGGGAGAGAAATGAGAAATTTGGAATAAAAGGGGGTGGGAAAATTAATTACCACTTGTGTCTAACGTCAGTTGCCACCTATCATTATCGTTAACTGCCACCATGTTAACATGTTGCTTGCCTTCCTATTGTAGTGGTTGTTGCCATCGACTCGAACGGATAGCTAGCACCCAGATTTTAGAAAAGAGAGTGGATGTGCATGTCCTACTTGCCATGATATGTTGGTTGCCTACGCATGAAAATGTGATAACACTGACGTGTTATCTTCTACGTGCAAGCAGCAGAAGAATACATTTTTTGTGGATTGTTGATATGTTCTTGTTCATGCAGTGATTGAGAACACATTGGCAGAAACGAGATGCGGAAAGAAAGAATCACGAAGATGACGCTGATCCTTGGGTTTCTCAAAGGCCAGAAACGCCCCCTTGGGATGCAGCAGAGTACAGTCAACTCATTTCTGCAGGGCCATTGCTGGCACTACTAGAACAGTACGCGGGCATTGGTACGATGCATGATAACAAAGAAAAGAACATTTTCCATGTTCGCAATGATGAAGATGACATTCTACTTATGTCCTACACTGTCATTTTTCGCAGATTCTTATGACCAAAACACACTCAGGGGGGCACCATGGCAATTTCAGTCACAAGGCGCTAACACTGACAAATGTATGGGCAGCCAACTTCAACTAGCTAATGTGGCAAATCAAGGTAACGCATACGAAAAAGAAACATACTGTTGTGGACATGAAAAATAAACTTGCAAAGGATGGAAAAAGACTCATGAGTTATGTCGGGAAAAAATGCAGAACCGTCATGCAGCACGTAGCATCAGGCGGCACCCATGTACCTGCCATCGACGTCATACACAGGTGAGTCCATAAAACGTGAAGTTGCGGATGGTGAATTAGCAGAAGGTGCATAGTTGACAACTGCAGTTGCCATGACTAGACAACTGCAATTGGCATGACTTAACAACTGGAGTTGCCATCCCTGGACAACTGCAGTTGCCATGACTGAACAACTGCAGTTGCCATTGCCTGGACAACTACAATTTCCATGCCAGGACAACTGCAGTTGCCATGCTAGGACAACTGTAGTTGCCATGCAAGGACAAACTGCAGCTGCCATGCATTGACCAACTACTACCATGCTTACAGGTTATTACGGTGGTGCTACCCCGGCAAACGTCTCATGGCAAGCTTCACAGATTGTAGAGAGAGCACGTCAATTTGGTGTTACAGACCACATAAGATGGGCACATGCAGCACAACAAGGTAAGGAAATTTGAACCACAAAAGAGCACTGCATTTGTTTTTGTGGGAATAGCATGTGAGGAAAGAAGATTTGTAGTAGTGACGATGGAAAAAATCAAACAGAAAATGCTAACAAGTTGTTGTGTGCAATGAGTGATATATTGTCTTCGGGATTTGCCAATTGCTAAAAGCATGTGTGCAGCACTAATGGTTGATCGCATTTGCCTAGTGAGCTCAAGCCTAGAATACAAAGTTTTGATGCTAGAACACACTGGTTGCCATGTATTGGCGGCAGTATTTGCCATGTATGTAGGACTGCAGCTGCCATGCATATAGAATCCAAGTTTCATACTGAAAGGAGTTGGTTGCCATGCATTGGCAACAGTAGTTGCCATGTTTGTTGGACTGTAGCTACCATGACTGGACAACTACAGTTGCCATGCATGTCCACATGCAGACTCGCGGCTTGCTATTTGAATGATGTCATGCCAAATCACTTGAAGTTGATGTGCTCCTTTATGATAAACATGTCATTCAAGCAAAATCTTACGCTCGTACCTGTTTTTTCTATTATAGGGCCTACAACTATAGTGAACAACGGCACGGGGACATCGGGAGCTCTAAGCGCACGGAAGACGCGTTCCACCAGCCAACCAACATCATGCCGCAAACAATGCCGAGTCAGAGTCGGAAATGGAAATCATTCCAGCAATGCCGACAAGCACCCCTTTGAACACAAGCACTGGCAACACTCAAGTAGATGAAACTGCTGCCGATACTGAAGTGAATGATGAAACTGATGATGAAGCACAAGGGGATGAAGATGGTGGGCAATCAGAGATCGTGGTACCTCAGCCACCGTATGTTGGGTAGAGATTTGAATCGTTCGCAAAAGCAAAGGAATTCTACCAGACATATGCAAAGTTCCATGGGTTTGTGGTCTACACCGAATACCATAGGAAGATTAAGAAAACTAACGAGTACAACAGAGGTGAGATGAGGTTCCACAAGGCACGAAGGAACAAGAAGGGGAAAGGTGTTGCGCCTGTCATTCCGGAACGAAAGAGAGGTATCATTCTCAAGATGAAATGCCCTGTCCGGTGTAAGCTAAACGTAAATGGAGCACGGTGGGTGGTCACTGAATATTTTGACGAGCACAACCACAAACTCATAAAGAAGTTCGACCTGGTAAAATTTCTGACCGCCCACACAGGATTCACCCTCCTCGAGAAGAAATTCATAAAGCTGCTACATGATTGTAACGTCGGTCCATCAAGAATGGTCCAGATACTATCACTCATCCACAGCAAAAAAGGGATTCTGAGTAGCATGCCCTACATACCAGCTGACGTCACAAACCTAAAGGCAAAGTACCATAGAGAGAGCAAGTTGGCTGACATAGAGGCCACAATGGCCTACTTCAATGAGAAAGCGAAGGAAGATCCAGATTTCTTCTACAGGATAAGGTTGGATGATAAGGACCGTGTCAGGAACATATATTGGGTGGATGGTGCTGCAAGAAGATCCTACAAACATTTCCGAGATTGCATTTCATTCGACGCGACATATCTCACTAATATGTACAAGATGCCATGCGCTCCATTCATAGGAATAAATAACAACAATCAGTCGTTGCAGTTCGGATGCGGGCTCGTTCGGAACGAAGAAACGGATGGGTGCGTTTGGTTGTTCAAGGCCTTCTTGGAGTGCATGGATGGACTTGCTCCGATGAACATAATAACAAACCAGGACTTTAGCATGCGTGCAGGCATAGAGGAGGTCTTTCCGTTGGCAGTGCACAGGCACTGCAGGTGGCACATTATAAAGAAAGCTAAGGAGATGCTAGGACTGTTCTTTGCTGACCGTCTAGAGCTGCACAAGGCATTCGAGCTGTGCGTGGACCACAGCTTGACGGTGGAGGAGTTTGAAAGGAGCTGCATGGCCATGATTGAAACATATCAAGTCCAAGAAAACGAGACTCTTGCTAGCCTATGGGAGAAGCGAATGTACTGGGTGCCGGCCTACTTCATGCAGTGCTTCTTCCTGTTTCTGCAGACTACGCAGCGCAGCAAGGGGTTCAATGCTGTTTTGAAGCGGTACGTGAGCCCTGGCAAATCATTGCTACAGTTTTCCAAGCAGTACACAGCTTTGCAACAAAAAATACTGGGATCTGAGCTACGGCAAAAAGCGAACACCGCGCTAAAGCAGCCAAAATTGCTAACGTATTTACCGATGGAGAGGCAAATGAGCTAGATATACACCAACAAGATCTTTAACAAGTAAGTCAGTTGTGTTGCAATCTTATTTGCACAAGCATGAAGGCAGTAGGTGCCATATAGAATGCAATGCAGTTGCCATGATATGTGGATGCCATGTTTAATGAATTATTGTTTGCCATGTTTACACAACTGCAGTTGCCATGTTTAATGAACTACTGTCTGCCATGCTTACTCAGCTGCAGTTGCCATGTTCAATGAAATGCAGTTGCCATGTTTAATGCATTGTACTTCCATTGGGCATGTTGGTATGAAAATGCCAATTGAAAATGTTATGTAGTTGCCATGTTTACTGAACTGCATTTGCCATGTTTACTGAAATGCAATTTCCATGTTTGCTGAAATGCAATTGCCATGTTTACTGAACTACAGTTGCCATGTTTAATGAATGCAGTTGCCATGTTTTATGCACTGTGCTTCCATTGGGAATGTTGGTATGGAAATGACAATGGCCAGTTGAAAATGTACTGAAGTTGCCATGTCTAGTGTACTACAGTTGACATGTCTAATGTACTACAGTTGCCTTGTCTAATGTACTACAGTTGCCATGTGTAATGTACTCTATTTGTCATGTTGAAACGAAATGTACTTCTATTGGCCATGACAACATAAGGTGCTACAAAAAACAGCACACAATATTTTAACAAAAAACACACAAAACTTGCAGATTCTAGGAAGAAATAAAGCGTGCCAGCATGTTCACGGCTTTCTAGCTGGACGAACATACGTTTAAGGTGTGTTCTATTTTGGGCATGTCAGATTCAGAACCTGAAGACCCGGACAAAGGAAGGAACTACTTCGTGAAAGCCTCGATAGGCCAAGGCGAATACTACTGCCAATGCTGCAAGTTTGAACAGGACAGCATTGTGTGCTGTCACATACTAAAAATAATGGACATGAACGCGATGACACGGATGCCCCACCATTTCATAAGGCGGCGATGGACTTGGGACGTTGACGATGCGTTGGCGCCGCAGACAACAAACGCAGTTCTGGCTGGGCATGACGAGAGATCGGAGTCAACCATGGAAGCCGTGAGGCATGTTGTGTTGACAAAGAACTATGCTGAGCTAATTGATGAAGCGTGCAAGGGTGATAAGACAGCGAGAGTCGTAGAAAAACACAAGATGGCCCTGAAAAGAGAGCTTGATGAGATCAAGAAGAGGAAAGCTGAGGAACCCTTACACAGGTTCCCCCGCACATCAAGTGTGCCTTCATCCACGGGGCCATCATCTGAAAACTCGGAGATAGGATCTGGAACAGCAAGCACACAAACCCAGGTCAAGAACCTGCCCCGTTCCATCACAAAGGGGCGTCCAAAAGAGATAAGATACAAATCGGGATTGGAGATTCAAGCAAAACACAAGAAAACAAAGAAAGGGACGGCCAATCCGTAATCAACATTGGGGCACTGTGACATGGTCCTTGGTGACATTTTTTTTGTAATCAAGATGTTATAAAAAAATTAAAAATGGGAGAATAACTCTTGAGGGGCATCAGAAGTTGAAGCAAAATGCATTGAATGGATAACTGTAGTTGCCATGTTATGTTTACTTAATCTGCCATGTTATGTGTATTTAATCTGCCATGCTATTTTATACTAAATATGCCATGATATTTTATACTGGATCTACCATGGTAAGTATACTGGATCTGCCATGTTAATTATACTGGATCTACCATGTTAAGTATACTGGATCTGCCATGTTGTTTATGCTGAATCTGCCGTGTTGTTTGTATTGAATCTGCCATGTTAGCTGTACTGAAATATGCCATGTTATTTGTAATGACTCTGCATCGCGTATATTTCCTTGCTAATTCAACGCGGTTTAGTCACACATAGTGCGTTGTGTGCAACCTATGGGACACAAGTTGAAAAAGCGTAATGTGCATGAACCGCGGAAAAGGTTATGGCTACATGATCAAACTACCATGCTATCCGGTGCAGTTAGCGATGAAAAAGAAGAAGCAAATAGCCAAATGAAAAATGACGATAACTTTTACTAACCATGGCTGATGAACTACATTTTCCATGTTTTAAAACATCGTAGACGCATTCGAAACACCAAACTGGTGCTGCAAACGATGAAACCATAATAATAATGATAAACATAAAACGTATCAGCTGTCACGCCTAAATAGGTTCACATCCACATATATATTACAGAAAATATTCAAATGTCGCTCACACACCACCACAACATACTAGCCTACGCGGGTTGCAGTCATAACATAGCACACGGACATAGTTTTGAGAAGAACAAAGGTAGTACCTTACATTCCTCGGCAACATAATGTAAGGTAGGCGTTCGGTATGGAGCGCCACGTGATCACTTGTACTTCTTGATGACTTTCTTGACAGCTTCCTCTATGAACTCACGTGCTCCGGACCACTTGTTGAAATCTTCATTCGTCAACCTGTTCCATGTGAAAATTTTCCGGAGCTCAACGACTATTGCAGCTGTGATGACGGGAACCAGTCTACCTTCCCACTTTGCAAGGTATTCCAACGTGTGAAAGCCACAGTCCATCCTGCATAAGAAAAGAATTAGGTGAACTCGCAAAAAGGACAGAGAAAGCAATGATAAACTTCAATTCAGATGTAACAAAAAGAGGGGTGGGATTGGTGTAATGGGCGCATGAAGAAAGAGATAGGAAATTACGTGTTCCCTTGCTTCGTAGTCGCCATGTACTCAATTGGAAAATGTCTGATCTGGACCTTTGAGTTTTCGTAGTGACGGTTCCATGTCTCTTTGAGGTTGTTGATGAAGAATTCAGCATGCGTAGTAAGGTCTGCATCAGCTGCCTCACGCATTGAATCAAGCACCTCAAAGCGTTGGTACTTCAGGTCAAGGCAGATCGCGTAGTGGTGACCACACTTATTGTGTGGGTCATGTGGTGCAAGCTCCTGGAACATGGGGAACATGACCTGCAAGTAAAATGAAGGAAATGAGAAGCAGAGTTCACATGAAGAATAGCAAGGGGACAAAAAAGTAGAATCACGTAGAATGTTTAGTTATAGTGGGTTGTTAAAAAGAAAGTTGATGTCCATGTATGAACAAAGTTGCCCTGTATTTTACTTTGAAGTAGCCACATAGTTTGCACGGGGATGCAAATCAAAAAGTCAGTTTACATGGCAGCTGTTGCCACATGAAACATCTGCCAGTTTACTTTGAAGTCACCATCCCATATTTTGCAGGTCACACTGTAATGCATGATTGTTTTGTCGGAAGACATATCCATATGCTTGTTGATGTAGTCAATCCCACATGCAACTACAATCGTCGACATTTTACCGAGTGGCCTCACAGACTCGGCAAGATCACCCAGGTCGACGTACGTCGCTTCGCATTGAATGACCTTGGTTCTGTCCAAACATGAGTTGTATGAAAATGATATAACATGAAAGAATCATGTCTACTAAGTAAAAAAAGAAGAACTAAAACGTAAGTGGATCATATCTAGAAAGTACAAAAAAGATGAATGGTAAAAAAGAGCAAAGCAAAATGAGAGATTATGTGTTGTGGTCATCTACACTTTCAACTCCTTCATGTGCTTGCTGCTGGCGCTCGCATTTCCAAATCTCTTGACAATATCGTATAGCTGGTTCTGCTCCTTTGTGGCCTTGACTTCGGGGACGTAGTCTTCCGCGGGAGGTGGGTGAACTACCCTCTCCTGCCTCACGGAATTAGGGGTGGAACTCCTAATGGTATCCTCAGATACCGTATCTGCAGGCACGTTGGAACTTGATTGCCCCTGACCTCGTGAGGACCTCCTCTGCAATGTTGCCTCCTCAATCCTTCAGTAAACTTCATCAAGTGACGGCAAAATCTCCTCAGGGGTGCCTGCAAGGATCAAAATGTGGGTTAGGATACCTGGAAAACAAAACAAATGTAGTGCAAAGAGAAAAGGTGCATGATATGAAATGTAGGTACAAAAAGTGGGGAGTTGCCATGTGGAGGCAAATCCAGTTGCCAGGTGTATTGCACTGTAATTGCCATGTGAAAGAAACTGCAGTTGCCATGTTGTGTCAACTCCAGTTGCCATGTGGTTGCCGGATGAGAAATGCAGCATGGAAACAGAAATGCAGGTGACATGCCGTAGCAAATCCAATTGCAATGTATAGAGCATTGTAGTTGCCATGTGAGAACAAATACAGTTGCCATGTTTTATCAACTTCAGTTGCCATGTGGTTGCCTGAATGGAAAATACAGCATGGAAATAAAAATGTAGGTAAGATGGTGTAGCAAATCAGGTTGTCATGTCATCACTACACAGGTGTATACAAGAAAAAGATAAACACAGAAGAAATGTACCTTGGATGATCGGCTCTGCGAACTTGACAGCCTTCCTGCCCTCGACCATTGGCTGCGCCATCATTGCGGGCATACCTCCCGGGAAAGCAAAGACAACTGGCGTAGGATCTTGAACAACTGATTGATCTTGACTGATGCCAAGGCTAAATCTCAGTGGGGTGAAGGCCATTGGGTGCCTCTCATGCCTACTGGTCGGACCGCGAACAACTTCCGGGGCAAAATCCCATGGTGAAAGATCAACAAACATATCTGAATCAGCCGCGGCAGAATCATCGGTCTTATTTGTAGGGCGGGGCGTGTTGTCAGCGGTATCAGCCGCAACTTTCTTGACAATCTTCTTGTTTGGGCTGTAGGGGACACCAACATTGACTGGGAGCTTGGAAGTGCGCAGATTTAAGCTAGGGATTTTCACTGCGGGTAAAGGCGCAGTCTGCTCCGGACATTCACCTCCATCACTTGTGCCCGGCTTGACACCTGCATCAGTTGTACTCCGGTCTTCCGGTTTCTCCATAACATTGCTTTTGGCAGGTGGCGGGAACGGTGTGGACGCAGGAACATAACCAGACTCATCTCTGCTGCTCCTAGCTACAGCTGGTGCGTTGGGTATGTCTGTTGATTGCTTGTGGGGGCTACGACGCCTAGGTGGAAGACCAGCACGCGAAACAGTCACCTTAGCAATATCTGCACCCGCTAGGTGCTGGAGCTGTTGTGCCAAGACTCTCACCTGTAGATGGCATATCATTATGAACTGCCACCTCAGCCACTTCTGTCATGGACACAGGAGTGCCACCATGCACGTGCTTGGAATCAGTGTCAGATGAGCAGGAATCTTCCTTGCTTAGGTTGGTCTCGGGAGCATCCACTTCAGCGCTTGCTGATGGGGTGGCTCACAGCAGCATCCTTCATTGCCAGAAGAGTGGGCAATATTTCAGCTGTCCTGGCAGATACCGACTCGTCACTCCCTGATGTACGGATGCCTGTTGTTCTAGCCTGCACATCTGCAATCGGCAGAGATGGTCGGCCACTTGCATCAGAGTTTGTGGGAACAGTTGACAGTGCAGCAGCAGTTTTGTCGACTGGCGCCTCGTGGACATCTGAGTTGCCACCTGTTGACAACTTTGAGTGAAGGTGTTTGAGTGGGTCCCTAATGATATGCTTGTCCGCGCGTGTAGTAGTCTTCTTCACCCTGCAAAAAATAAAGCACATGAAAAAGGTATTAAGAAATGAACAAAAAATATTTTCCATGGTAGAAATCTAAGAAAAAATGAAAAGTAGGTGGAAAAGCTAGTAGTTGCCATGTAGGTGGAATAAGAGTTGCCATGTGGCATAGTTAGCAGTTGCCATTAAAATCCAGCAAGAGTTGCCATGCTAGCCAACTTGAAGAATGATAAAAATGTCTGATCTGCCAGGAATGCAATTTCAAAACTAGGTATGTGGTGAGCACAGAAGCCAATGCAAAGATGGAAGCTGCTATACAGGTACAAAAAGAGATGCAATTTGGCCTAGATAGCAGTTGCCATGCAAAAACAAGCAGGAGTTGCCATGCAGTTAAAAAGGAATGAGATCATTTGAAAAACAGCAGTTGCCATGTGGGACTGATGACAGAAGCCCATGTGGCAAGCTGAACCGATGCATTGAAAAATCAAAAATATAGCACTATGGCAATGAAAGAACATGAAAACCTACTTTTTGACTGGCTTTCTCATGTCTTGCAACACGACAGGAACCCTGGTGTTGGACGTCGTCGTACGAGGAGATGACCTGGTGGAAGGGGTGTCACCAGCAATGGGGGCACCTTTGTTCAACCGAGTAGAAACAAGGGTTGGCGTTGGTGCCTGTTTCTTCGTAACTGCTCGTCCACCAGCTGTCGCCTCACTGCACGTATAAGATGGAGGCAAAAAAGGTGGCAATTATTAGACAGCAAACTCATCACTACTAGAAAAAGGCCTACTAATGGCGCACCAGTTTTGCCTACTAATGGCGCACTACCGGTGCGCCATTACTAGCACGCCATTAGTATTTTTTACTAATGGCGCACCACTGGTGCGCCATTAGTATCTGGTATACTAATGGCGCACCATGTAGTGCGCCATTAGTATAGCCCACGGTGCGCCATTAGTATCTGGTATACTAATGGCGCACCACATAGAAGTGCGCCATTAGTAACATTTTTTTTCAAATTTTTTCTAAAAAAAATTTCAGAATTTTTTTTAAAAAAAAAATTCAAATTTTTCTTAATCTCAGTTCACTATGGCTTAATCTCGGGTCAATATGCTTAATCTCAGGTCAAATCGCACTCCGTGGTCAAACTTTCCGAAAGGTCACCCATCCTCACACTACTCCAGCCCAAGCACGCTTAACTTCAGAGTTCTATCCAACCCCAGCAACAGCTCACTTCACAGGCACTTGTTGATATATCTAGCATATCAATCCTGTTATACCTTGTTGATGTCTAGGACTTTGTTCATGTTCATGACTATGATGAAATTTTGAAAAATATTTCAAACTTCCCGATCATATTACGTATCATTTTTTGAAAAAAATTCAAAAAAAATTCAAAACCAATTTTTTTTCTGTTACTAGTGGCGCACCACATCCATGGTGCGCCACTAGTAAGTTTGAAATTTTTTGAATTTTTTTGCCGCTAGATCTTGAAAGCCTCGTAACTTTTTTTTCTGTTAGGTTTTTGGGGATTTTTTTGCCGCTAGATCTTGAAAGCCTCGTAACTTTTCGAGAAGATGATTTTTCATATAAAAAACTTTTTCATCCGAGTTCGTATGCAAAAGTTATGCCCATTTTA
>NC_041381.1:712554382-712556205 GCF_002162155.2 Triticum dicoccoides
ACTAGTTTTGAAAAAAAAATAAAAAAAATAGATATTTTTTTTGATTTCTTTTTGAAAAAAACTTAGTAATGGCGCACCAGTGGAAAGTGCGCCATTACTAGTTAAAACTAGTAATGGCGCACCGAGACATGGTGCGCCATTAGTAACAAATTTTTTTTATT
Source organism: Triticum dicoccoides (assembly GCF_002162155.2). Classification (NCBI taxonomy): domain Eukaryota; kingdom Viridiplantae; phylum Streptophyta; class Magnoliopsida; order Poales; family Poaceae; genus Triticum; species Triticum dicoccoides. Next base: position 712,554,544 of record NC_041381.1, read on the forward strand.
TTTTTTTACTTTTTTTTCAAAACTACTAATGGCGCACGACGGATGTGGTGCGCCATTACTAATTGACATAGTAATGGCGCACTATGCAATGGTGCGCCATTAGTAACAAAAAAATTTATGTTTTTTTTCAAAACTTCTAATGGCGCACCACACACCAGGTGCGCCATTAGTAATATATTACTAATGGTGCACCGAGACATGGTGCGCCATTAGAATATAGTAATGGCGCACCACATCATAGGTGCGCCATTACTGGCCATTCCATCTATAGCCCTTTTTGTAGTAGTGCATTGCCGCGCTTAGCAAAACAAATGCAAAAAGGGGTCAGTCTGTTCAAAAAATATAGACAAAACAAAACACTAAAATAAAATTCGAACCTCCTCCTAGCAGCTACGGGGTCGGTCCTAGACCTCTTGCCAGGAGAACCCTGCCCAACATCCTCTGGAGCCCTCCCCCTCTTTGAGGGCAACACCCCCTCACCTCTTGCAGCCGTATGTTCTTTGACATTCTCCGGTGGGGGGACATCTAGTGCATCCTTGCCCTTCTTACCACCTGCACGAACTTCAACATGTTCATCATCATCGGTCTCATGTTGCACTTTCTCCATGTCATCGCGATCATCCTTGTTGAGACCAGCGTCTCCATCTAGTTCATCTTGTGTGTCAGCAAGCTCTTGGGAACTGTTGTAGTCGTACTGACCACAGCAACCAGTTGGCCGATGTGTCCGTTCTGGGACAAATGTAGTGAACTGCCTCGCAACCGCGTCGCTGTCAGAGCCATTAAGGGACGTCCAACCCTCAACCATCTTCTCGAGCAAGCTGGTCATTCCGGATGCAAACTTCCCAATTAGATGCTCAACAGGTGCCCTCGCCTATGCATGAAACAAGAAGCAGCAATAACCAACCATCACTACAGGAAACAGGTAATTTGCCGTCTGTGGATTACAGACGGCAAAGACCCAAATCCAGACGGCAAAGATTTTGCCGTCAGGAAGCAGACGGCAAACTCAGACGGCAAAGATAAGTCGGCAAAGAATGCTTTGCCGTCAGCTTTTTATCGTACAGACGGCAAAGTCTTTGCCGTCAGCTGAAGTCATGTTTTGCCTTCAGCCTATTAACCAACAAACGGCAAAATCCAGGCTCTTTGCCGTAAGTAAGGCTTCTTCTTTGCCGTCTGCCCTCAAACCCATAGACGGCAAACAAGTATTTATATATAAAAAACAATAGCAGGTAGTTTGTGTTCCTTTTTTATTTGTACTTTTAGTTGTTTGAACGGGAGACGCTCGCGAAGGACCCAGAAGCTACTTCATTGATAATTATTATTTGCAAGAGTCTACAACTGCCACAAGGACACACCAAAAAATTGAAATTACAACACAAAATGGGATCTTTACAGGAAAGACCCGAAACACAAGCTGGAAAATGCGATTTGGTCCATCTTCTTCCTTGCTTCGACATCGGACACGAGCTGGAGAGCAGAGGACCCGGGCGAGGCTGGGAGAGCAGCGGGTGGCCCGTCGCGCCCCGCGTCACCCGCCCTCACCAGCGCCGGCCGCCGGCCACCCTCGCACACGCCAGCCGCGACGCCGCCGCTCCTCGAGGCCGGGGCCAGCGCCGGAGGTCGAGGCCGGGGAAGGCCTGCGGGGGTGACGGGGCCGGGGCC
>NC_041381.1:712556924-712588824 GCF_002162155.2 Triticum dicoccoides
GAGAGAGAGAGAAACGAGCGGAGGGGTGGGGATAAGGGAAATAGGCATCATGGGTGGGGCGCGTGGGTTCTGTCGTCAGGGTGCGTGCATCGTGGGTGGGTGGGTGGGTGGTGTGTGCGTTCGATGGCCTGGTGGAGATATGCGTTTAAGATCTTGCCAAGTCATCAATCCGCGTGAGTGATCCGCGTGATGTGCTTTCTCTTTGTCGTCTGCAAAAAAAATACAGACGGCAAAGAGCTCACTTTGCCGTCTGCGAAAACAAACACAGACGGCAAAGATTTCTTTGCCATCTGTGTTTGTTTTTGCAGACGGCAAAGTGTCTTTGCCGTCTGTGTTTGTTTTGGCAGACGACAAAGTTAGTTTTTGCCGTATGTGGTTTTTTTCGCAGACGGCAAAGTGACTTTCTCGTCAGTGTTTTCTTTGCCGTCTGCTGATGATGGCAAACCCTTTCTTTGCCATCTACCCCGACGAAAAGCTGATGGCAAAGCTGCTCATAGACGGCAAACTAGCAGTTTCCTGCAGTACATATTACAATCACTTGCAGGAGATCAAAAATAATCCAAGGCAACCATAGATATATATCTTTGATTACCTCAGTAGGGCAAGACGGAGCTGAGTGCACGTCCATCCACTTTCCAAAATTTTGAGGCCCCCCAAACACGTTGTAGTCTATAGCATGGTTGGCGATTAGCTGGAAATAACCAAAAAATAGCTAGGATGTAAGAGAGAGAATGATGAACACTGACTAACTGTTCATGTATTGCAAAATACAACAAAAAAGAAGACGAGAATATAAGTTTCAGCACGGATGACGGAGTTGCCATGTGGAGTGAGACATGGATAACATGCGCAGACAACCATGGCTAACAAAGGTAGTCATCTCTTGTTAACTACAGACGGTTGCCACATGACGGTTTTTTCATATGTTATGCCGCAAAAAAATTGTAAGAATGTCATTTAGAGAAAGAAACCAGAATTAACCTGCAGTTTTCCATATTTGGTATCAGTTACGCTGTCTGCTGCAAGCACAGCCTTGACAGCATCGTAAGTCCACGCAGAAACAACAAACTTGTGCATAGGCGGCGGGCCTCCTGTCCCAGTGAAATCCACGGTGGACAGATCAAGACAGTCGACGTACATGAGCTGATGTACAACAATTTTAAAAGTAAAGAAATATCAGTTGCCATCATGGTATTTTGCAAAAAAACAGGCTAATGTATGTTCCTACAATCATCAAGTTGAAGTGCATGAAAAGAGAAAAGAAGAAGTTGACATCTGTCTGTGCTAGTTGCCATATGTATGTGCTAGTTGCCATCATAGTATGATGGCAGTTGCCATATTGTCATGATGGCAGTTGCCATCTTCTTATGATCAGGTTGCCATGCATGAATAAAGGTGTTAAAAGAGTGTTCACAGAAAGGACCGGTAAAACAATACCATTAAATGCAGTCGACAACTCTTCTGGTACATTTTGCTTGAGAATGCATCATGCAAGAAGTCAGCAATGAACTTACACCAATTCATGTTCTTCACATCTTTCAGTTTCGCCTGCACCGCACAATTTTCAGGACAACGAGTTTCCGCATCAGAAATCAAATGGAAAAAACATCAAAAAAACTATCAGTGACTAGCTTGCACATGACATCGGAGCCAAAAGATTGAAGGAAAATAATGGAGTAAAGATAGATCATTCACCAGGATGGGGAAGCATTTGTTGCTTAAGCGAAGAGAAGTGATCGTCGCGAAAACAGCTGAGATGAGGCACATGAGTAGTTTCGTCTTAAAAACCTCGCCATGGGTTGTCATGGCCTACACCGAATCTGCCAGGAAAGACGTGTTCGGCATGAATTCCAACCCACGAAACAAACGGGGGAACAATGTTTCCTCGATCTTATTATGGACCTCATACGGGACTTTGATTTCTCCATGGGGCACACCCAAAGTGCAGAACACGGATTCCTCGTTCAACGGCAGTCTTCCACGTCCCGAAATCACAAATTCCCTGAAGGCGGGGTCGTAAATCTCACCAAGCCAGTCGCATACAGGGTTGACTAGATTCGTGCACCGGACATCCATCAGAGCCTGCATACCCATCTCAGCAGCAGCTCCCTTCTGATCGTCGGTAAATCTGTCAGTTAATGAAGTCAGTCGTTCCTGCGAGGCCCTGTTGCGAGTACGTTTCTTCTTCTGCAACAACAGACAAATGATCATTGTTGCCATGTTTTCACTGTCATGAAATTGTAGTTTGTAACAGACGACTGCAAGCTCGAGGTGGCAACCAATAACATATGCAAGAGGAGGAGGGTGTGTGGACAATTACCCCGTCGCTGTCTTTTCTCCGTCCAGTTGCCCGATTCTGCTGTGGTGGATCCATGAAATCATCATCATCATTTTGATGATCACCGCGAGCCATTCTCCTGAGGTAAGAACGGACCAAATTGTCAGGGTGGAAATGAAATGTAGGAAGTAAGCGGTTGCCACCTAACAGAATGTACTTGCCGCATGGGCTCAATTGAAAATGGCAACTAGTGAATGCAAATATCACCTGAACACACACGCACCCCCCTATGATTGTCGAAAACATAAATGTGGCAATGAAGCACATTGGTTTCATTTGAAAAAAAATGAGCAGATCGTAATGCACTTAAAAACAAAATGTTGAAGTTGCCATGTTAGCACAAGATATTACGAAAGAAAGCCATAAATCTCCCACTGCACAAACATAAAAAGTTCTAGGTTGACAAATCTCCCATTGAACACATGGCAGCTCACACCCTGTCCTCATACAAAAATAACTTGCCATGTGTTCAATGGCAAAATGTGCTAGGTTGAAATTGCCATGTTAAAATGCAACACAGAATTCAAAAAAGCTATGAAAAACATCTACTAAACAACCTGAAATTGCAACGCACACACTGACCTCATATCAAAAATGAGTTGCCATTTAGTTTGGACAAATATGTTCAGATATCACAAGTCCGCATGGCAAAACACAAAACTGGGTCTGCCATACAATGAAATTGCCACATTATCCTGCCTATAACATGCCAACAGACATGCTGTGTTCAAACAAATACTTGCCACATGGAAAGCATATATATGGCATCTGACACAATTGATGTGCAAATTAGTAGCCATCCAGTGCACATAGTTGCTGAAACTGACAAGACTACCTAGTTACTATACTTTGCCATGCCACATTATCCTGTTAGTTGCCACGAATCAGCGTGGCAAAGCACAAAAATTTGGGTATGTAGTACAGCCAATTTGCCACATTATCCTGCCTACAACATGGCAACAACCACAGTGTGTTCACATAAATACTTGCTACATGGAAAACATATATGTGCCAACTGACACAGTTGATGTGGAGATTAGTTGCCATCAAGTGCAAATGGTTGCTGAAACTGCAATGACTATCTATTTACTATACTTTGTCGTGCCTACAGTGTGGCAACAGCCATAGCCTGTGCGCGAAATTAGTTACCACATGGAAAGCATATTTGTGGCAACTATCACAGTCAATCAGGAAATTAGTTGCCACATGGAAAGCATATTTGTGGCAACTATCACAGTCAATCAGGAAATTAGTTGCCATACAGTCATGATAGTTACTCAAACTACCATGTTTGCCTTCATACTGCGCTTGGAAAAACAACTACCTAGATCTAGGGTTCAATGACAACTATCATGACTTGAAATTCATCGCCAAAATTCTCCACGAACTGATCGCAAATAGCAATTCGAAGCAATGTGCAACTATTAGACAGAAAAAACGACGGCCCAATCCCAAGGCACAACCAGTATGTGGCTCCGGACAGGCCGAACCCCACCGGAGTGACCGCCACCGCGGCGGCGACGAAACTGCCAAGTGTCACCGAAAACGGCAAGCACATGACGCCGGCGCATCGCGAACCCGCCTGAATCTCTATGAATTTCGAGCGAAGCATCGAACACGGAGGGCAGGGGAGAAAATGCAGGCAAGGATTTTGAGAGTTGGAGGGAGCATTACCTTCAATCTGTAGGCGCTCCGGCGAAGCCACTCCGGTCCGGCGAGCACCACCGACGGCCGCGAATGCCGTCAACTCTTCCGCCTCCACCGTCGCCTTCTCCCCTCGTCTTCTCCTCCAATCGACTGAAATGCGAAGTGAGTTGTGCGAGTAACTGTGGGGAGGAGTAAATGGAACCGTGAGGGGGAGGGGGGCGAAGTGCGCGACGTGTTTGACGTCAACCACGGTCGGCGCGTGGCGTGCGGGCGCAGAGCAGTTCCCCCGAGTGGCAACCGCTGACCCCTGGGGGGGGGGGGCAACCGGCGTGTGGGCGAACTATGTCACTCACCACACACGCGCCTTGTCCTACGTGGAATAGAAAATCGGCCAGAACGTGCCAAGATTCGTGCATATACTGCTGGACGGCGATGGATGCATGTGGTTGAGATGGTTAACGCCCACACGTGTGGGCGTTAACATTTCCGTTTTTAGCTAAGGGAGATGTGTGACTTGTACAAGGCCGAAAACAAGGGGCAGGAGTTCGCCTTCATGCACATTTTCAACAAACTTGAAAAGTGCAGAATATGGGAGAAGGTGCGCTACGAGCACAACCATGGCAAGCCCTTCGACGTGAACGCGCCGGCGGATGCTTCGGCTGGCCGGCCTGAAGGGCACAAGAAGGCCAAGGCCGCGAGGAATGCGCATGACGCTGAAGATGAGGCCGAGTACAAGAAGCTGCTCGCCGACGTCAAGACCAGCCACGCTCAACGCAATGACGCCAATGAGGCAAGGTGGAGGGAGGTCCTCGACACCGCCCAACAGAAGACGCAGATCGAGGCGGCCAAGGTCAATGTCGCCAAGGTGGAGGTCCAGGCCAGCATGATCCACGCGATCAACGCGCAGATGGCCGAGGAGGCGAACATCTTGAGCAGGGACACGTCCAACCTGGCCGTGGATATCCAGCTCTGGTACGCCGACCGTCGTGCCCACATCCTGGGGGCGTCGAGGGCTGCAAGGGCATCTGGGACATCAGCACCGACGTGGCCAAATCAAGCTGCACCGGCGTGGACACCTCCATCAGCACCGGCGTCGGCATCGGCATCGGCATCGACCGAGCCAGCACCTGCAATGACTGAACCAGCGGCGACGATCATCATCGACGCCGACGCACAGCCCATTTGATATCTACAGTGGTACCTCGCTGATATGGCGTTTTGGGGCAGCTGGACCCGTGTTGTTTTGAACTTTAATTGGCCGATGTGGCCGTACTTGCGAACTTAAATCTGACCGGTGTCGCTGGTGTTGTCGAATTTGATGCTTTTTGTATTGTTTTGGGGCTAAATTTGTTTTGGGAATGATCGTTGAGGGCGGTCACCGGTGAAGAGATGCCCCAAACGCGCAGCAGTTTAGACGAGCCACCCAAACGCACTTGCCGGTGCTGCCAGCCCCGGTTTAGGTAGTGGAGATGACCTTCGTTTTAGTAGCAAAAAGGGTCGTGCGTTGCAACGGAAGAATAAAAAATACCACACGCTCTTAATTTACAAAAAATGTTTTATAATCTGAGAATGTGTAGCTATTTCTTAAATACATGAAGAGTTAAGAAGGTTGTGAAAAAGATACAGGATTTTTTAATCATAAAAAGAGGTTTGTTTTGTCTGAAAAGAACATTTGTTTATGGTCTCCTGTTGACGCAGGTACTCGCGCCCCTATTTCATCACTATTTCTTGTCATATATGTCATAGTTATTTTTCTCTGTTTCATCACTGTTTATTTCTTATCAAACTACTCTTTTATTTTACTTTTGGTCATGCATGCCTCATTTTTACTCTTTTTCATGCATGTCCTCTTTTTCTTCTTCTTATATATAGGAGAATAGAGCAACATCTCATCTTTATTAGATCTCCTCTGTATTTTTTTTATTTTTTTATAGCGGACATCCCATTTTTATTGGGTCCTTTTATTTCTTGTCATGCATGTCCTTATTTATTGGGTGTCTCTAAAAAAATTATCTTCAATCTGATGTCCAATCCTGATTTTGGTGATGTGTTTATCCCAAATCCGAATCAGTATCGGTATGAAAAAAAGACGGATAATGCATTGTTGATTAACATTGCAGTCTAGGTAGTAATTTTTTAAAAATTTAACAGGTAAAATAACATTATATTTAGATTGTACATAATTTTCTAATGAAATTCCATATATAATATGTTAATTTTGGAGTTACGGTTTAAAAGATATGACTATTTTAAAAAACATTTGATATGTACTGCGTGTTTAATGTCAAAAACATCAAAAGGTTTCTATAAAATAGTATGACGGGCTAAGAATACCTATTTCTTTTATTAGTAGGTATAGATATTATCAACTCTTCCTAAACCATATACCAACCGTGCATCCTCTTTTTTTATAAAAAATATATATACCAACCGTGCAAGGTGGAGGCTGGTGCCGTATCGTGGAACACGAGGTCCGCATCGTGACCACAGGGCGCCCATGCATTCGCCCAATTATGTACATAGATGCATAGAAAACCATATCTCAACGTGCATCAAGCCGGCGAGTCAACTTGTGGTTGGATGGTTAGAGGGACTGTGGTATCCCCAATCCACCAGGGTTCAAATACTGGTGCTCGCATTTATTTCTAAATTTATTTCAGGATTTCCGGCGATGCGCATTCAGTGGGAGGAGACGTTCCCGTCAACGACGAGGCGCCTACCGTGACTTCGTAAATCTCAAGATGATATGCCGGCTCAGTCTTTCAGAGGTGCTCATAAGGGTAGGATGTGCGTGTTTGCCTTTATAGGATGAGTGTATGCACGTGTATATGAGCGCTTGTGTGTACTGATGTTAAAAAAAACATGCATCGAGCCGGTTCATCACGGTGAAAGAGACACTGCAACGGCAATGCGCGTCCACAGTCAGTACTACTTTGTTCCATGCGGCGACAGGAATCTGACACGGATCTATGTCTCTCACTCTTGTGTTGCTGCTTAATCACTGAAATCAGAGGTACAATTTGGAGCTAGAGTTCGGAGTAGAAGGAAAGGGGATCGAGATGAGAGCCAGGGGGTGGGAAGGAGGAGCTCGCCCAACGGCGCCGATACAGAGTAGTGATCCAACGATGCCGAAACCCTCCACACGCAACCCTCTAAGTACACACTCACTGGACCCAGTCCTCTCCCTGGACTCGTGGGTTGGGCCGACGCCCTCTCTTGGGCCGGCCCTGTTGGGCCGGGTGACTTGGCATTCCCGTGACATTCCCCCCTCCTTGAGATGTGGCTTGTCCCCAAGCCAATGCACGGGGAAATCTTGACTTGAGGGGGACTTCATCTTCCCAGGAGGCGAGCGACGCTGGAAAGCCTGACCACTTGACGAACACCTGGTCGATCGTGCGCGTCCCGCGAGATATTGTGCGCCGCCCAAGGATGGCTTCAGGGACTTGAAGTTGAAGGAGATCTTGGTCCAGCACAGGCAGCTCAGGAAGGGCCGTCGTGGAAGGAGGCAGCCCATCTCGAAGTTGAGAGACATGAATGACCGGATGTATCTTGGCAGGCAGAGCAAGCCGGTACGCCACCTCGCCCACACGAGCGAGAACCTGAAAAGGACCAAAGTACCTTAAAGCCAATTTGTGGTTAGCACGAGCCACCACAGAGGATTGTGCGTAAGGTTGCAGCTTCAGGTAGACCTAGTCGCCGACTGCAAACACATGATCTGACCGATGCCTGTCAGCCTTGCTCTTCATGACTTGATTGGCCCGATGAAGATGTTGCTTCAGGAGACCCATCACTGCTGCTCTGTCACGGGTCCATGCAGCTAGATCCTTGACTGTGTCGTTAGCGATGTTGGTGATGCCAAAGAAACGTGGTTTGTGACCGTACAGAACCTCAAATGAAGATGTCTTCAACGTCGAGTGATATGATGTGTTGTACCAGAATTCGGCCAGTGCCAGCCATTCTGCCCACTTAGTCGGGCAGTTGTGAATGAAGCAGCGCAGATAGAGCTCCATGCATTGGTTCACCCGCTCTATGGTATCATCCGTCTGCGGGTGGCGTGTTGAAGAAATGTTGAGAGTAATGTGGGTCAACTTGCATAGTTCCTGCCACACTTTGCTGGTGAAGACCCGATCGCGATCAGACACCATCTTGTCTGGGGGCCCGTGCAATTTGAAAACATTGTTCATGTATGCCTTGGCGACTTGGAGAGCTGTGAATGGGTGTTGAAGTGGGATAAAATGCGCATACCGAGTCAGTTTGTCAACGACGACCAGAATGGAGTTGTACCCCATGGAAGTGGGCAGTCCTTCGACAAAATCAACGGTCGCCATCTCCCAAGCTTGTTCAGGAACAGGGAGGGGTTGGAGTAGTCCAGGGTACCGGACGTGTTCGGGTTTTGCTTGTTTGCAGACAGAACATCGGCCGATGAACATATTGACTGTATGCTTGAGCTTGGGCCAAGCAAAAAGCTTCATCACTCGACTGTAAGTTGCTTGTACGCCAGAGTGGCCTCCAATTGCGCCTGCATGTAGTTCTTGTAACACTTTCTGTTGGCTGTCCACGTCATTGCCCAACCAGACTCGCCCTTTGTAGCGAATCAGCCCGTCAGTGATCGAGAAAGGCCCTGCTAATTTCACTCCTTGGGCATGCAAGGCTAGCATGCGACAGCAGTCATGATCTTTCCTGTAGTTCTGCTTGACATCTTCAAGCCAGGTGGGTACGCAAACTGAGACCGCGATCACCATTGCATGGTCTGTAGGCTGTCGAGAGAGAGCGTTTGCTACCAAATTATTAGCCCCTTGTCGATACTCAATCTTGTATTGCAGTCCAAGTAGCTTGGTCAGAGCTTTGTGTTGCCATGGGGTGGTGAGTTTCTGTTCATCCAAGCAAGTGAGGCTCTGATGATCCGTGCGGATAGTGAATTCTGAAAGAAGAAGGTACAGTCGCCATCTATCTAGTGCCATCAGGATAGCGAGACACTCTTTCTCATATGTGGACAATGCCCGGTGTCATGGACCCAAAGCCTGACTGAGGAAGGCCACTGGATGTTGTTGTTGCATCAGGACAGCGCCAATACCAATGTCAGATGCGTCCGTCTCCACCACGAACGGCTTGGCAAAGTTGGGCAGGGCCAGCACAGGGGCTGTGGTCAGTGTTGTCTTGAGAGACTCGAACGCCTGTTCGTGATCTGTCGTCCACACAAAAGGAACGCCTTTCTTCAATAGCTCTGTGAGGCCTCGATTGATCACCCCATAGTGTCGAACGAACTTGCGATAATATCCTGCTAATCCAAGGAACTAGCGAAGCTCCTTAATAGATGATGGCGAAGACCAGTTCTGCACTTTCTCGATGTTGCGAGGGTCCGTGTGTACTCCTTCCGCACTGATGACATGACCCAAGTATCGGAGTTGCGGCTGCGCAAACGCACATTTCTTCAGCTTGACCTTGAGAGAGTACCGCTCCAATCGCTGAAACACTGCCCGTAACAATAGCACATGCTCCTTCAAGGTTGCACCAAACACCAGAATGTCGTCAATATACACTAGAACCCCTTTTCGCACAAATGGCGCAAGAACTATATGCATAGCAGACTGAAATGTGAAAGGCCCTCCAGTGACACCTTGTGGCATTACTTTGAACTTGAAATGCCCGTGATGTGTCTGAAACGCTGTTTTAGCTTCGTCCCCAGGTCGCATCCGGATTTGATGATATCCAGAGCGAAGATCCAGACTTGTGAAGAACGTGGCACCGTGCAATTCATCCAGTAACTCATCGATGATGGGAATGGGGTAGCGAGTTTTGAGGGTGATCGCATTGAGGAAGTGATAGTCGATGCAGAATCGCCATTCCCCATCTTTTTTCTAAACCAAAAGCACGGGGGACGATAAGGGACAGCGACTGAGCTGTATGATACCTTGCCGAAGCATTTCTGTCACTTGTCGCTCAAATTCGTCCTTCTGCGCAAGGCTGTACCTATACGGGCTCTGTTAACTGGTTGTGCTCTAGGAATGAGCTCAATGACATGGTCGAATTCCCAGTGAGGTGGTAGTCCACTGGGTTCCTTGAATAGCTCAGGTAAATCTTGAAGCAGCTCCTCAATAACAGTTGGAACCGGGGCTTGATCCACTTTAGGTTTGCTGGCTAACAATAAGAGGATGTGAGCAATGTCTGTACGCGACTGCAAGAGATTGAGCTGAGCCATAGAGATCATATGGCAAGTTGTTATCCGTTGAGACTGTTGGGGAACGTAGTAATTTCAAAAAATTTCCTACGTACACGCAAGATCATGGTGATGGCATAGCAACGAGAGGGGAGAGTGTTGTCCACGTACCCTCGTAGACCGTAAGCGGAAGCGTTATGACAACGCGGTTGATGTAGTCGTACGTCTTCACGATCCGACCGATCCAAGTACCAAACGTACGGCACCTCCGAGTTCAGCACACGTTCAGCTCGATGACGATCCCCGGGCTCCGATCCAGCAAAGCTTCGGGGATGAGTTCCGTCAGCACGACAGCGTAGTGACGATGATGATGCTCTACCGACGCAGGGCTTCGCCTAAACTCCGCGACGATATGACCGAGGTGGAATATGGTGGAAGGGGGCACCGCACACGGCTAAGGAATGATCCGTAGATCAACTTGTGTGTCTATGGGGTGCCCCCCGCCCCCGTATATAAAGGAGCCAGGGGGGAGGAGGCGGCCGGCCAAGGAGGGCGTGCCAAGGGGAGTCCTACTCCTACCGGGAGTAGGACTCCCTCCTTCCTTGTTGGAGTAGGAGAAGGGGGAAAGAGGGGGGGAGGAGGAAGGAAAAGGGGGCCGCACCCCTTGTCCAATTCGGACCAGAGGGGGGCTGTGCGCCTCCTTCCTTTCGGCCTCTCTCCTCTATTCCCGTATGGCCCAATAAGGCCCATATACTCCCCGGCGAATTTCCCGTAACTCTCCGGTACTCCGAAAAATACCCGAATCACTCGGAACCTTTCCGAAGTCCGAATATAGTCGTCCAATATATCGATCTTTACGTCTCGACCATTTCGAGACTCCTCGTCATGTCCCCGATCTCATCCGGGACTTCGAACTCCTTCGGTACATCAAAACTCATAATATAACTGTCATCGAAACCTTAAGCGTGCGGACTCTACGGGTTCGAGAACTATGTAGACATGACCTAGAACTATTCTCGGTCAATAACCAACAGCGGAACCTGGATGCTCATATTGGTTCCTACATATTCTACGAAGATCTTTATCGGTCAAACCGCATAACAACATATGTTGTTCCCTTTGTCATCGGTATATTACTTGCCCGAGATTTGATCGTCGGTATCCAATACCTAGTTCAATCTCGTTACCGGCAAGTCTCTTTACTCGTTACGTAATGCATCATCCCGTAACCAACTCATTGGTCACATTGCTTGCAAGGCTTATAGTGATGTGCATTACCGAGAGGGCCCAGAGATACCTCTCCGACAATCGGAGTGACAAAACCTAATCTCGAAATACGCCAACTCAACATGTACCTTCGGAGACACATGTAGTACTCCTTTATAATCACCCAGTTACGTTGTGACGTTTGGTAGTACCCAAAGCGTTCCTCCGGTAAACGGGAGTTGCATAATCTCATAGTTACAGGAACATGTATAAGTCATGAAGAAAGCAATAGCAATATACTAAACGATCAAGTGCTAGGCTAACGGAATGGGTCATGTCAATCACATCATTCTCCTAATGATGTGATCCCATTAATCAAATGACAACACATGTCTATGGTTAGGAAACATAACCATCTTTGATTAATGAGCTAGTCAAGTAGAGGCATACTAGTGACTATATGTTTGTCTATGTATTCACACATGTATCATGTTTCCGGTTAATACAATTCTAGCATGAATAATAAACATTTATCATGAAATAAGGAAATAAATAATAACTTTATTACTGCCTCTAGGGCATATTTCCTTCAGTCTCCCACTTGCACTAGAGTCAATAATCTAGTTCACATCGCTATGTGATTTAACACCAATATTCATATCTACATGTGATTAATACCCATAGTTCACATCATCATGTGATCAACACCCAAAGGGTTTACTAGAGTCAATAATCTAGTTCACATCGCTATGTGATTAACACCCAAAAGAGTACTAAGGTATGATCATGTTTTGCTCGTGAGAGAAGCTTAGTCAACGGGTCTGTCATATTCAGAGCCGTATGTATTTCGCAAATATTCTATGTCCACAATGCTCTGCACGGAGCTACTCTAGCTAATTGCTCCCACTTTCAATATGTATCCAGATTGAGACTTATAGTCATCTGGATTGGTGTAAAAGCTTGCATCGTTGTAACTTTAATGACGGGCTCTTTTATCACCTCCATAATCGAGAAACATCTCCTTAGTCCTCACTAAGGATATTCTTGACCCATGTCCAGTGATCTACTTATTAGATCAAAATTGTATTCCTTTGCCAAACACAGAGCAAGGTATACAATAGGTCTGGTTCACAGCATAGCATACTTTATAGAACCTATGACTGAGGCATAGGGAATGACTTTTCATTCTCTTTCTATTTTCTGCAATGGTCGGGTCTTGAGTCTTACTCAACTTCACACCTTGTAACACAGGCAAGAACTCCTTCTTTGGCTGTTCCATTTTGAACTATTTCAAAAATTTATCAAGGTATGTACTCATTGAAAAATCTTATCAAGCGTCTTGATCTATCTATATAGATCTTGATGCTCAATGTGTAAGCACCTTCACCGAGGTCTTGCTTTGAAAAACTCTTATTCAAGTATCCTTTCATGCTATCCAGAATTTCCATATCATTTCCAATTAACAATATGTCATCCACATATAATATTAGAAATGCTACAGAGCTCCCACTCACTTTCTTGTAAATACAGGCTTCTTCAAAAAGTCTGTATAAAACCATATGCTTTGATCAACTCATCAAAGCATATATTCTAACTCCGAGATGCTTGCACCAGTCCATAGATGGATCGCTAGAGCTTGCACAATTTGTTAGCACCTTTAGGATTGACAATACATTCTGGTTGCATCATATACAACTCTTCTTTAAGAAAACCATTAAGGAATGCAGTTTTGTTTATCCATTTGCCAGATTTCATAAAATGTGGCAATTGCTAACATGATTCAGACAGACTTAAGCATAGATACGAGTGAAAAACTCTCATCGTAGTCAACACCTTGAACTTGTCAAAAACCTTTTGCGACAATTCTAGCTTTGTAGATAGTAACACTATCAGCGTCCGTCTTCCTCTTGAAGATCCATTTAATCTCAATGTCTCGCCGATCATTGGGCAAGTCAATCAAAGTCCATACTTTGTTTTCATACATGGATCTTATCTCAGAACTCATGGCCTCAAGCCATTTTGCGGAATCTGGGCTCACCATCGCTTCTTCATAGTTCGTAGGTTCGTCATGGTCTAGTAACATAACTTCCAGAACATGATTACCGTACCACTCTGGTGCGGATCTTACTCTGTAAGACCTACGAGATTCTGTAGTAACTTAATCTGAAGTTTCATGATCATCATCATTAACTTCCTCACTAATTGGTGTAGTAGTCACAGGAACTGATTTCTGTGATGAACTACTTTCGAATGAGGGAGCAGGTACAGTTACCTCATCAAGTTCTACTTTCCTCCCACTCACTTCTTTCAAGAGAAACTCCTTCTCTAGAAAGGATCCATTCTTAGCAACGAATGTTTTGCCTTCGGATCTGTGATAGAAGGTGTACCCAACAGTTTCCTTTGGGTATTCTATGAAGACGCACTTCTCCGATTTGGGTTCGAGCTTATCAGGTTGAAAACCTTTTTCATATAAGCATCGCAACTCCAAACTTTAAGAAACGACAGCTTAGCTTTACTGCTAAACCATAGTTCATACGGTGTCGTCTCAACGGATTTAGATGCTGCCCTTTTTAAATGTGAATGCAGCTGTCTCTAATGCACAACCCCAAAATGATAGTGGTAAAACCGATAAGAGACATCATAGATTGCACCATATCCAATAAAGTGCGGTTACGACGTTCGGACACACCATAACGTTGTGGTGTTCCAGGTGGCGTGAGCCGTGAAACTATTCCACATTGTTTTAATTGAAGACCGAACTCGTAACTCAAATATTCGTCTCCACGATCAGATCGTAGAAACTTTATTTTCTTGTTATGATGATTTTTCCACTTCACTCTGAAATTCTTTGAACTTTTCAATTATTTCAGACTTATGTTTCATCAAGTAGATATACCCATATCTGCTCAAATCATTTTGTGAAGGTTAGAAAATAACGTTACTTGCCACGAGCATCAACACTCGTTGGATCGCATACATCGGTATGTATTATTTCCAATAAGTCAGTAGCTTGTTCCATTGTTCCGGAGAACGGAGTTTTAGTCATCTTGCCCAAAAGGCACGGTTCGCAAGCATCAAATGATTCATAACCAAGTGATTCCGAAAATCCCTCTTTATGGAGTTTCTTCATGCGCTTTACACCGATATGACCCAAATGGCAGTGCCACAAATAAGTTGCACTATCATTATTAACTTTGCATCTTTTGGCATCAATATTATGAATATGTGTATCACTATGATCGAGATCCAACAAACTATTTTCATTGGGTGTATAACCATCGAAGGTCTTATTCATGTAAACAGAATAACAATTATTCTCTAACTTTAAATGAATAACCGTATCGCAATAAACATGATCAAATCATGTTCATGCTCAACGCAAATGCCAAATAACATTTATTTAGGTTTAACACTAATCCCGAATGTATAGGGAGTGTGCGATGATGATCATATCAATCTTGGAACTACTTCCAACACTCATCGTCACTTCCCCTTCAACTAGTCTCTGTTTATTCTGTAACTCCTGTTTCGAGTTACTAATCTTAGCAACCGAACAAGTATCAAATACTCAGGAGCTACTATAAACACTAGTAAGGCACACATCAATAACATGTATATCAAATATACCCTTGTTCACTTTGCCATCCCTCTTATCCACCAAATATTCAGGGCATTTCCGCTTCCAGTGACCATTTCCTTTGCAGTGTAAGCACTCAGTTTCAGGCTTTGGTTCAGCTTTGGGCTTCTTCATGGGAGTGACAACTTGCTTGTCATTCTACTTGAAGTTCCCTTTCTTTCCCTTTGCCCTTTTCTTGAAACTAGTGGTCTTGTCAATCATCAACACTTGATGCTCTTTCTTGATTTCTACCTTTGTCGATTTCAACATCACGAAGAGCTCGGGAATTGTTTTCGTCATCCCTTGCATACTATAGTTCATCACGAAGTTCTAGTAACTTAGTGATGGTGACTAGAGAATTCTGTCAATCACTATCTTATCTGGAAGATTAACTCCCACTTGATTCAAGTGATTGAAGTACCCAGACAATCTGAGCACATGCTTACTAGTTGAGCGATTCTCCTCCATCTTTTTAGTTATAGAACTTGTTGAGCGATTCTCCTCATATCTCTCAACTCGGGTATTTGCTTGAAATATTAACTCCAATTCCTGGAACATCTCATATGGTCCATGACGTTCAAAACATCTTTGAAGTCCCGATTCTAAGCCGTTAAGCATGGTGCACTAAACTATCAAGTAGTCATCATATTGAGCTAGCCAAACGTTCATAACGTCTGCGTCTGCTCCTGCAATAGGTCTGTCACCTAGCGGTGCATTAAGGACATAATTCTTCTGTGCAGCAATGAGGATAAACTTCAGATCACGGATCCAATCCGCATCATTGCTACTAACATATTTCAACACAATTTTCTCTAGGAACATATCAAAATAAACATATGAAAGCAACAACTCAAGCTATTGATCTACAACATAATTTGCAAAATACTACCAGGACTAAGTTCATGATAAATTTAAGTTCAATTAATCATATTGCTTAAGAACTCCCACTTAGATAGACATCCCTCTAATCCTCTAAGTGATTACGTGATCCATATCAACTACACCATGTCCGATCGTCACGTGAGATGGAGTAGTTTCAACGATGAACATCAATATGTTGATCATATCTACTATATGATTCACGCTCGACCTTTCGGTCTCCATGTTTCGAGGCCATATCTGTATATGCTAGGCTCGTCAAGTTTAACGTGAGTATTCCGCGTGTGCAACTGTTTTTGCACCCGTTGTATTTGAACATAGAGCCTATCACACCCGATCATCACGTGGTGTCTCAGCACGAAGAACTTTTGCAACGGTGCATACTCAGGGAGAACACTTCTTGATAATTAGTGAGAGATCATCTTAAAATGCTACCATCAAACAAAACAGAATAAGATGTATAATAGATAAATATCATATGTAATCAAAATATGTGACATGATATGGCCATGATCATCTTGCGCCTTTGATCTCCATCTCCAAAGTACTGTCATGATATCTATCGTTACCGGCACGACACCATGATCTTCATCATCTTGATCTATATCAATGTGTCGTTACATGGTCGTCTCGCCAACTATTGCTCTTGCAACTATTGCTATCGCATAGCAATAAAGTAAAGCAATTATTTGGCACTTGCATCTTATGCAACAAAGAGACAACCATAGGGCTTCTGCCAGTTGCCGGCAACTTCAACAAAACATGATCATCTCATACAACAACTTATATCTCATCACGTCTTGACCATATCACATCACAACATGCCCTGCAAAAACAAGTTAGACGTCCTCTACTTTGTTGTTGCAAGTTTTACGTGGCTGCTACGGGCTGAGCAAGAACCATTCTTACCTACGCATCAAAACCACAACGATAGTTCGTCAAGTTGGTGCTGTTTTAACCTTCGCAAGGACCGGACATAGCCACACTCGATTCAGCTAAAGTGAGAGAGACAGACACCCGCCAGCCACCTTTAAGCACAAGTGCTCGTAACGGTGAAACCAGTCTTGCGTAAGTGTACGCGTAATGTCGGTCCGGGCCGCTTCATCTCAAAATACCGCCGAACCAAAGTATGACATGCTGGTAAGCAGTATGACTTGTATCGCCCACAAATCACTTGTGTTCTACTCGTGCATATAACATCAACGCATAAAACCTAGGCTCTGATACCACTGTTGGGGAACGTAGTAATTTCAAAAAAATTCCTACGTACACGCAAGATCATGGTGGTGGCATAGCAACGAGAGGGGAGAGTGTTGTCCATGTACCCTCGTAGACCATAAGCGGACCTGTTATGACAACGCGGTTGATATAGTCGTAAGTCTTCACGATCCGACCGATCCAAGTACCGAACGTACGGCACCTCCGAGTTCTGCACATGTTCAGCTCGATGACGATCCCCGGGCTCGGATCCAGCAAAGCTTCAGGGATGAGTTCCGTCAGCACGACGGCGTGGTGACGATGATGATGCTCTACCGGCGCAGGGCTTCGCCTAAACTCCGCGACGATATGACCGAGGTGGAATATGGTGGAAGGGGGCACCGCACACGGCTAAGGAACGATCCGTAGATCAACTTGTGCGTCTATGGGGTGCCCCCCGCCCCCGTATATAAAGGAGTCAGGGGGGAGGAGGCGGCCGGCCAAGGAGGGCGCGCCAAGGGGAGTCCTACTCCCACCAGGAGTAGGACTCCCTCCTTCCTTGTTGGAGTAGGAGAAGGGGGAAAGAGGGGGAGAGGAGGAAGGAAAAGGGGGCCGCACCCCTTGTCCAATTCGGACCAGAGGGGGGCTGCGCGCCTCCTTCCTTTCGGCCTCTCTCCTCTATTCCCGTATGGCCCAATAAGGCCCATATACTCCCCGGCGAATTCCTGTAACTCTCCGGTACTCCGAAAAATACCCGAATCACTCGGAACATTTCCGAAGTCCGAATATAGTCGTCCAATATATCGATCTTTACGTCTCGACCATTTAGAGGCTCCTTGTCATGTCCCCGATCTCATCTGGGACTCCGAACTCCTTCGGTACATCAAAACTCATAAACTCATAATATAACTGTCATCGAAACCTTAAGCATGCGGACCCTACGGGTTCGAGAACTATGTAGACATGACCTAGAACTATTCTCGGTCAATAACCAATAGCGGAACCTGGATGACCATATTGGTTCCTACATATTCTACGAAGATCTTTATCGGTCAAACCGCATAACAACATACGTTGTTCCCTTTGTCATCGGTATGTTACTTGCCCGAGATTTGATCGTCGGTATCCAATACCTAGTTCAATCTCATTACCGGAAAGTCTCTTTACTCGTTACGTAATGCATCATCCCGTAACCAACTCATTGGTCACATTGCTTGCAAGGCTTATAGTGATGTGCATTACCGAGAGGGCCCAGAGATACCTCTCCGACAATCGGAGTGACAAAACCTAATCTCGAAATACGCCAACTCAACATGTACCTTCGGAGACACCTGTAGTACTCCTTTATAATCACCCAGTTACGTTGTGACATTTGGTAGTACCCAAAGCGTTCCTCCGGTAAACGGGAGTTGCATAATCTCATAGTTACAGGAACATGTATAAGTCATGAAGAAAGCAATAGCAATATACTAAACGATCAAGTGCTAGGCTAACGGAATGGGTCATGTCAATCACATCATTCTCCTAATGATGTGATCCCATTAATCAAATGACAACACATGTCTATGGTTAGGAAACATAATCATCTTTGATTAATGAGATAGTCAAGTAGAGGCATACTAGTGACTATATGTTTGTCTATGTATTCACACATGTATGATGTTTCCGGTTAATACAATTCTAGCATGAATAATAAACATTTATTATGAAATAAGGAAATAAATAATAACTTTATTATTGCCTCTAGGGCATATTTCCTTCAGAGACTGCCCTGATAAGTGAACCACTGCCAATTGTGTTGAAATGACATTTGTTTCTCAGACCAATTCACTGTCATAACACCCCTGGATTCCAACCAATCCATCCCAAGAACTATATCATAACAACCCAAGGGAAAAAGCTTGAAATTGGAATTGAAAGTGACCCCCTAAACCGAGTACTCACAGCAAGGTAACTCCAGGGTGCAGCTAGTAATGGCTCCATCTGCCACCTTGACCTTCAAAGGTGTTTGCATAGGACGAATTATTGGCCAGGCTCGAGCTATCTCTGCATTGATAAAACTATGAGAACTCCCGGAGTCAATAAGCATCAGCAGAACCTTGCCTCCAATGTTGCCGGTAAGCCGAAAAGCTTTGGGCGCTTCAGTACCAGCAATTGCTGCCGCTGACAGCAAACATAGGTCCTCTTCAGAGCTCTCGTGTTGGAGAGAGGTTGGTTCTGGGGATGTTGGTGGAGATAACATGCCCACTAACTCTTCCACAACAAGGAGTTGCACTGTAGCAGCACAAGTGTGGCCTAGGTTCCATCTCTCGCCACAAGTAAAACACAAACCACGCGCCTTGCGAAATGTGCGCAGGGCCTTGAGCTTCTCATCCACTGGTGACTTGGCGATGTCGAGCCCCCGACGTGTGTCGAGCGCTGTGGGTGAAGGCGTGGAATTTGCTGTACGTCCCATCACTGGAGATGTTGGCACAGCGACCGCTGAAGGGGGCCTCGCCGAGAAACGCCCCGACCGAGTGTTCGAGGCCCCGACATGATGCATCCCCATGCTTTCATGTTCTTGGCGAACCATCTCCACCACCTCTTCCTGTAAAGCAGCAAGGGAGACAGTAGTTTCCAAGTCGGGAGGTCGATGTAACATAACAGCTACTTTGATATCATGACTGAGACCTTCCACAAAATGGGTGGTGAAAAACAGAGGATCCCAAGAACCATGGTGTGCTAACAAACTATGCATTGCTATATTAAATTGCTCGGCATATTCTAACACTGAGCCGGCTTGCTTCAGTTTAGAAAACTTCCGCAGCAACAACTGAAACTCAGAACGACCAAACTTATCCAGCACAGCAGCGCAAAACGGATCCCATCCTGTGATCTTCAGGTGAGCCTTAGACCACTCCAACCACAAAGCCGCTGCGCCGATGAAATGGACCACAGCGGTGTCCACCCACACCTTCGGATCAATGCCACAGACGCGGAAATAAGCCTCACAACGAAGACGCCAACCGGTGGGTTTGTCGCCATCAAACTCTGGGCATTCCATATGCTTGTTGGTGGTGGATCTGCTCCCACCAAAAACAGCGCTGCTGCCCACCAACTGAAGGGACGGTGGAGGCGGTAAAGGCGCGGAGGGAAACGGAGTCTGATACGTACCATTTGCCGGGACCAGCGTAGTGAGGATCGGTCCCTCACTAGCCGAAACCCGTGGAAGAAGAGCCCCGTGGTGGCCAATCTGCCCGTGACCGTCGTCACTCTGCCGGATGTGGAGAAGTGGCGCGTCCGCCTGGGTCGAATCTGGTGCCGGCCTGCTGGTGGACGGAGCACCCGCAGCGATTTTCTCCAACTGCGCCCGAATGTCGCCGAGGTCCGCCTGGAGTTGTCCCACCGCCGCATCCATGGTAGGCCGCCAGGCTGCGAGATCCTGGACGACCGGCTCGAGGGCGACGACCGCCGGCTCCATCTTCGCGACCGCCGGCTCCATCTTCGCGACTGTGGTATCTCAACCCACCAGGGTTCAAATCGTGGTGCTAGCATTTATTTCTAAATTTATTTTAAGATTTCCGGCGATGCGCATTCAGTGGGAGGAGACGTTCCCGTCGACGACGAGGCGCCTACGGTGACTCAAATCTCAAGTGATATGCCGGCTCAGTCTTTCAGAGGTGCTCATAAGGGTAGGATGTGCGTGTTTACGTTTATAAGGATGAGTGTATGCACGTGTATATGAGCGCTTGTGTGTACTGATGTTAAAAAAAACATGCATCGAGCCGGTTCATCACGGTGAACGAGACACTGCAACGGCAATGCGCGCCCACAGTCAGTACTACTTTGTTCCATGCGGCGACAGGAATCTCTCATCAGTCACATGGTCTACAATCAAGTGTGTCGCCGTGTCAGCTCCTAGGGATGGGCGCTCATCTTTTTATTGGTTGGCAAAGTACTTAATCTCGCGCCCACTCCAAGATACGGTTTCAAGCCATACAAAACGTACGGTTTCTAGCCACTCCAAGATTAGTTTTGCCTACCTAAGTCGTGCGTACAAGATCTGACCATGTGTTATGTTATTATTAGAGTGCAGCGCCGCATGTGATCTCTGTTTTGCATTGTAGTATTCCAAGACAAGATTGGTTGACAAGTGTATTATTGGGCACGTGCCTCTGGTGATGGTGGTTTTGGCGCCATTGTCAGCCGATCTTATCTACTTCTACTACGTAGTAGGATTGGAGCTAGTATCGGTAACGATAAAGGCAATCCTGACATAGTATTCCATATCTGTATGGCAGGGAGCACAGAATCAAGCACGCGATCCACGCTGCCTACGTGGCCCGTTAAGGACCGTTCCTGCCCGTAGAGCCAACCACTACGCTGCACGCAAAGTTTGTTTGTCGGATTGGATTGGTAGGCACTGTACCGATGACCGTTGATTTGTACCGACTGGCGGTCCGCAAAATTTGTCCCGGCAGCCGCATGTGCACCCCTTCCGGTACCCACGCCCGCGGCATCGATCCAGATGCATGCAGGAGGCTCGGCCTTTGGTCCTCCCTGCTCCACTCCACGATCCACATGCAGCAAAGCAAAGCAAAGCGAGCAAGCGAAAACAAAAATGCATTTATAAACAAGAGACATAGTTCTATTTTTACATTGCTAGTACCATATTCATTTAAACTATTTAAACTTAACTACAAACTAGATCGGCAGCATCCCTATTCTATGAAGATGTAGGGAGTGTCGGCGGTGACGATGCCCTAGTGTAAATAATATTTAGAATTGATTTGACATGTATTTTCTTTAATTCATAATAGGTTTTTATTATGCTACAATTGTATTAATTGGAAACATTAATACACATGTGATATATAACCAAACCAGGGTTCCTAGGAGGCCTATAGCCACACTAGCCCATTAGGACAAGGTGATAATCGCTGGTTTCCCGGACATTATTTATGTCAATTAATAGAGGGTTCATGTCATTGGGCCGGGAATGACATGATGCACATACCCAACATAAGTATTGCAAAGTGATCGAACCACGAAGCTCGCCGTTGCGATAATTAGGCAATGTTGTAATTAAGCTAATCCTTACACCGTGAGTTGATGTTTAATAACTATCTCTAGAGATTGCTTTTGTTGCATCAAACGTTACACCGTGAGAGGGTGTCCATAAAGGTGTAGCGCAGTATTTCAATGGGATATATAGAGGCGTATCACCAAGAGCGGGATTTGTCCATCCGCGTGATGGAGAGATACTATGGGCCCACTCGGCGAGATCACATCCGAAAGCTTACAGTACGTGACTACGTCACGGGAATGTGATATCACAGGAACGAGTTAAATCATTTGTCGGCAGCGGGATTGAACTAGGTATGATGATACCGACGATCAGGTCTCAGACGAATGAAGTATCGAACTGACAAAGGGAATACGACTCGAAGTTCATGGTTCAACGACATAGATCTTCGTGGATGCACATGGGTCATTATGGGCATCCAGGTCCCCCTAATGATCATTGGACGGAGAGGAGTCTCATCCATCTCTAGATTAATCACGAACTGTAGGGTAACACACTTAAGTGTTCGATGATGCACTAGAGATATTGTTCGACGTTGTCGGAATCCAGGTGAGACTCCATCAACATCCAATTTCAAACCAAACCATAAAAATATGACATTACCTCATATCGACGTGATGGCCACCATTGATATCCAAATTTTAACCATAGAAACATGACACTACCTCCATCAATATCGTGCGTGATGTCCCCAGCTTCCTTATAAACCTCGAAATTAAACAACCACATCTATGGTATGTAGCTATCGGAATTACTTGGCGCGACGTGGCCATGCCCTTCAACTGTCCTGATCTACAGGCCAATAGGCCAGGTCCTTGGCGATGCATATCGATCTTCCGCCCAATGTTGAACACGACGAATTTGCACAAGTCGTGGTACAAGAATTTGGCCGACATCCACCGCTCTGGCTGAACTCGAGGTAGTTATCTATGGAGTATATACAGTAGGTGACTGACGGCGATGTGGCCACCACCCGGCCAGTGTGTTGTCCGGAAGTTAGTCATATGTCGTCGGGAACAACATCATTCAAATCATTTTCACGCATACTAAGAATACTAGGCCCGTAAGGGATTCATTTCTCTGAATTTTTTGGAATTTTTTTTATGGCCTCTAGAAAATTACACTTGTTGCTAGGGGACCTGCAGAGGTAGAATTTGCACGTGAAGTCCGTTTTTTCTAGACCATTCTGACGTGGTAGTAGAAAAGAAAAGCGATGGTGGACACGTATCTTGGGGAACTGCCCACGCTTCATCAACGAAATCAAACAATGACCATGCTATTTCTCCGCTGCCCACCGCGTGTCCAGTTCTCTAGAGTTCTCTCGCTTCCCCCCATCGCCCGCAGCTAGCCCACCAGCCCACCAGCCCACCGCATATTGCGCTATAAAAGGACAGGCTTACTTGCCTGGGTCTTCACTTCGCCTTTCTAGGTCATCCCTCTGCCACTGCGTCTGTCTTCCAAAATCTGGCGGCGCACACAACCAATTCGCCGCCGGGCCCCCACCTCTCCACCCGCATGGCCGATCTGTGAACAGAGCAAGCATCAATGGAGTAGGTTCCTCCTAATCTTTCCACTCCCCTCTCTCCTTTGGATCAAGCTCCCTCCACCTGGAGGAAGGGCTGAAGCCGGGTCGATTCCGTCGTGCGTCAGAGCTTAGAGGCGTCACCGCCGGGGCGCGTCACCGGGCCACGCGCCGAGAGAGCAGCGCGGTTACTAGCTGCACATTGGAGCCTTGGAGGTTGCTGGCTCGCAGCAGGCTGGGGCTGCTGGACATGGAGATCAGATGGAGCATAAGTCAGCGAGTACTTCAATCTCAAGTTCGAGCTCCCCGTCCAGCCCCATGTCTTCGTCTTCACATGAATCAGTGAGTACCACCCAGCAATATCTTTGGTTCTCCTTTTCATATTTCTTAGTTTTGCCTGCTACTTGGTGCTTATTTTCGTATACATCACTTCTAGAGCAGAGATATGACAACTTCTGCACTGGAAAATGCTGTAATTTCAGCCAAAAGCCCAAAATTGAGGAATCGTGTTCATGCAGAAAAAACTACTCTACTTTTTTTTGGTGTGTTCATTATCTTAAAAGCCTTTCTCGCAATCGTTTCAAGATAGAATGTAAATGTAGCTGCAGCTAATTTTTGTGCATATGTTACACAAATAGCTTATATATAATCAGGTTTCTGGTAGGGACAGATGATAATTTCTACTAGATTACTAATAGTAATCGCTTCCTTGCAGGTCTTCTACTATATTTAGAGGTGGATGCAAATTTCTGCACAATCTTCGGCTTTCTTGATGTTGCACTGATTATGTAATCTGCGTATGGGTTGATAATGAGGTAGCTTCCATGGTGAATTTTTTTAAATACTAGAACAATATTGAATTATTTTTGTAGATTCTTAAGTAGAACTTCTTCTCTATTGGAATTTAATTTATCCAAGGAGGATCAATACCATCTTGTTTTTGTTTCAGTTATAAAGCTCGGGTTGTCTAAACCTGAAAATTCAGTGAGGTGTAAATGTACAGTTCACTATTATACTTCAACATGATCAGGTGTTGTTCTTTCCCCTCTCGCACTTATGAGATCATTACTTTGTACCCCCTCTTAAAGAAATATAAGAGTGTTTAGATCACTGTAATTACTATTCTTATTCCATCATATTCCGTATCAAGCCGATATCTCTTGTACAATAGTCGTTTTCGCAAATAAATATTTTATGGTATGTTTTTTTTCATCAAGCTGATATCCCATTATGATATGTTTTTTGCTTTGCACATGCAGGATGCCTTTAATCAAAAGGATTGGTTTAGTCAACCCATAAGATTGATTCATTACCTTGGAGTTCCAGAGGGATTTTGTGTAGCATGTTCTTCAGGTACTACATGTTTATCTTGCTAAGAATGATTCAAGTATGAGTTTTCTAGACTACTTGTTGTATATCAGTGAATGATACAGTTAGTTTTGAAAATTTATCTCTCTTTTGGCTTATTTGTATATTTGAATGTTTGAAAAAATAAAGTTAGTTCGTCAGATCCTTCTTTGTGTGGGTTTTGTAGGTTACTTGATGGTAGGAAAATGTTTGTGACTCCAAATTTAATAGGTTAAGAGGATAGTATCTTAATCATTTAGACTTTTGCTGCCTACGTAAGGGAAACATGAGTGTGTGGTTATGAGATTCATGCTAATAAATCATTATCAGAGATCTCTCATTTGCTTATCAACTGTTATCTTTTTATATATCTTATAATTGTCACACTACTTGGTTCCTTTCATTCCATCCTAATTTTAGAGATCTATCACTTGCTTTCACAATGTCACTGTCTTTTTAGACATCTCTTAATTTTTGGCCACTTCTTAGTTAATTCCTTTCCAAGTTAATATATGAGGTAGTTTTATGGGCTGTAGAGTATCTTGATTCTACTATTTCCCCCAGTTAACAGAAATAAGATAAATTGTACAATTTTTTGACTGAACTATGAGTTTTTGTGATAGCTGTGGCCAGTTCTATACAGTATGAGCAAAGAGGAAAGAGTGTCCATTTGAGTGTCGATGAAGTGAAAGTTGTCAGTTTAAGTTGGTTCCGAGGATTCAACCTGTTCTATTCTACTACAGTATGGGTTGTAGTGACATATGTGCATAATATATAGTACATATTCTTCTTGATTTTTATGTGGCCCATGCTAATAGGCCATACAGTCTCTAGAGATGGGAAACGAATCATTAAGCATTTTAGAGATTGTTGTCCCATCTTGTATAGAAATAACATAGATTGCTTCCGTAGCTGAGCGACTACTTCGTCAGCCAAACACCCGGCTCCTGCTGCAAAGATGTCCACTGTCCAAGACCCGTGCGTATCATTATTCTCCCTGTCTGTGCCGCGCAACAGCAGTTTCCTGTAGCCCTGCCTCCATCAGCTTCTCCCTCTTCCTTGCAATCGGTGAGTTCAGCATACAAGCTTCAGATTGATAAGCTCCTATGTACTGCTGTCTAGACAAACAATGACAACGACGCCTTCTTGTTTTTAGTACTAACCAACATTTCAGAGAACAAAGTTATTGATGTAAGTAGCTTTTTGAAAGTTCCTTTTCAGTTTTCAGTCTTGGGTACATGAAAAAAATGATGTCACAATCTGAAAAAGTTTGGCCATGTATGTCAATTCTAGCTGAGAATTACATATTATGATAGTATAATGAGATGCTTGTGTGCATTAGTTTACGGTTTTACGCCATGACTTTTTTTCCCTTCCTTTAATTGATCTAAATGCAATGGATGCCATGCACTGTACGAAAGTATTTGAATTTGCTCACTGGGTACAGGACATCGGCAACAGCAATATCTGCACTCACTATACAGTTGGCAAAACCAAATTTCAGCTCCGATCAAAGCTTCTACTGTCGTGGATCTAAATCTGACAGTAGAGTGGGGGTAGGTATGGAGAGGCAAGGTCCTAGCTATGGAGAGGTTGTAAACACAAGAGATGTACGAGTTCAGGCCCTTCTCGGAGGAAGTAAAAGCCCTACGTCTCGGAGCCCGAAGGCGGTCGAGTGGATTATGTGTATATGGATTACAAGGTGCCGAACCCTTCTGTCTGTGGAGGGGGGTGGCTTATATAGAGTGCGCCAGGACCCCAGCCAGCCCATGTAATGAAGGGTTTAAGGTGCATCAAGTCCGGGGCGTTACAGGTAACGCCCCACATAAAGTGTCTTAACGATCATAAAGACTACTTAATTACAGAACGTTGCAGTGCAGAGTGCCTCTTGACCTTCTGGTGGTCGAGTGAGTCTTCGTGGTCGAGTCCTTCAAGTCAGTCGAGTGAGTCCCTCGTAGGTCGACTGGAAGGTGATCTGTTCTAAGGGTGTCCTCGGGCAGGATACTTAGATCAGGTCTGTGACCCTACCCTAGGTACATGACCCCATCATTAGCCCCCGAATGGATTGAGGCTTGAGTGATGAAGGAGTTGATGTTGTTTCTGATTAGCCTTCGCATACTGGTCGTGCGTTGCTTTGAACCAAAAAATCTCTTTGTTGATAGTGAGCAACTTTTCTTCAGTCGACTCGATCCATTCTTTTTCTTCGTCGAGTGATCTTTTGGACTTCGCCGATTTCCGAGCGACGGATCGCAGGAAATCCCGCGTCTGGCAGACCGATCTGCCGTTCGCGGATTCCGCGGGATGCGAAATTTGGGGAAGCGCGCGAAGCGGGGCGGACCGTAGCGCTCGGATGGGACAGGGCAGAGACGCCTCGATCCCCGCGCCGCTTTTTTCGCCACGTATCGCGTCCGCGTAACTGTTCAGGATATGATTAGATCGACCGGGCCCACCTGTCATCCACTCGGAAGGGATCTTATAAATGCGCCCGGCGAGGGTTTTTTGAACAGTGCCTCAGCATTCTCTCTCTGTTCCCTTCGTCTCCGCCCAACGCGCTCGCTCTCGCCTCTGCACAACTACCCCTCGCGCGTCCCGCCGGCAGCCATGGTCAAGGAGAAGACGGCGGCGTTGGAACGCACGAAGAAGGCGTCAGCGACGGAGAAGGCGAAGGGGAGATCCACCAGTCATGGCGGGTCTTCGTCTAGATCTCGCCTGCCGAAAGGCTGGGTCCAGGGAGATTGGATCCAGTCGACCATCACGGAGAAGGATCTCCTCAACATGGCCAACGAGGGCCTGATCCCTCATGGAGCTGCGAGGCTTCCGGGAAAAGAGTGGCAGCCCCAGCCGGAAGAGGGTGAGTGCGTGCTTCTGGCTACCCATGTCGACCGCGGATTTTCTTTGCCGCCGAGCATTTTCTTCCGTGGTTTCTTGAACTTCTTTGGAGCGCAACTCCACCACTTCACCCTGAATTCTATCGCCTACCTTGCCGCGTTCATGTCCATGTGTGAGAGTTTTCTGGGTTGTCGACCGCATTGGGGCTTGTTCAAGCACATATTCACGTGTCGCTCTCAGACCGTGAAGAAGGCGAGCCCAGGCGACGAAAAACCCCGAGTTGTCCAAATGTGTGGGGGTCTGGGGATCCAGGTGAGGATCAAGAGCACCTTCCCAGCCATGACATTTCCCGAGTCAGTCAGAGGCTGGCAGTCGACCTGGTTCTACTGCCAGGATCAGTCGACGCCGGGGCAGTCGAGTGGACTCCCTCAGTTCACCATGGGCCGAGTGAACAAGCCCTCCTCTCTGAAGGTGATTCCGGAGGAGAAAGCTGACGTGAAGATGCTGATGGAGCGTGTAGTTCAGTTGGTTCGGGAGGGAGTGACGGGTATGGATCTCCTGGAGGTTTTTCTTAGGCGTCGTATCCAACCTCTTCAGTTCCGGAGCCATTTTATGTGGTTGTACTGCGGGACTGAGGATGTGACTCGGGTTAATCCAGAAGCAGTCGACGATGCCACTCTGGAAAGGTGGATGGCTGCTGTTACTGGGAACAAGGATAACCCTCGCGGAGCCAGAAGGGTTCCTCCACTCGACTGCCACAGTGATCCAAACAAGGTATGTCTGCTCCACTTCCCATTGTATTCTCGTCACATTTATCTCTGTTTTCTCTGCCGATCGGTCGACTGATCTTTGTCTTGATGTCTATCAGGCCCTCACTGAGCTGTACTTGATGCCCAATGGAGCACAGGCTTCGACCGAGGAGGGAGAAGCGAGCGGGGGCGAGAGCCAGGAGGAGGAGTGGGACTCGGACGCCGCTGAGGATGATGATGACGACGATGACGATGATGATGATGAGGAGGAGGAGGAGGAGGACGAAGAAGAGGAGGAGGAGGAGGTCGCACCACCGCGCTCGGAAAGGCGGTCGAAGCTTGTCCATGACCCTGCGACTGAACGTGGCAAGGGGGTTGCGACTGTTACACAGTCGACCAAGCGCCCTCGGACCACCTCTCCGGCGCCGACTGAAAAGGCGTCGAAGCAGCCCAGGGCGGCCCCGTCAAAGCCGACCAAGCTCCTACCGAAGATGAAGGTGTCCATCCCCACCATATCAGGGTAATCATGCTGCTTAAGTCTTCTTGTTTTGTGTGAACTTTATCTCTGGTTGGCGCTGGAGTTAGTCGACTGATTCTTTGGAGTCGCAGTGCTGCTACTTCTGAGACCTCAGCCCGGGCTGACGACCATGAGATGGAGGACGCAGCAACCTCAAAACCTGGTACTATACTCTTAACACCGTTTCTAGTCGACTGACTCATGATCTCTAATTCTGATTCTTTTCTGTAGCTCCATCCAATGTTATTATCACTCTTCCTGATGATGATGAAGATGAGGAACCGCTGAAGCACAGAATGAGAAGGAAAGCGTCTGCCAGCAGGGTGCCCCAGGATGTGATGGTGCCTGAGACTCTGGTCGCGGAGGAGGAAAACGCCACTCGACACACTGTGTCCTTCGCAGATCCGCTGACGAGTGCTCCGCAGCCCTCCCTCTTCACGACGCACCACATCCCAGAGGACCAAGCTGGCGCAGCGAAGGAGGCGATACGCCAGGCAGGGATCATGATGGAGCAGTTGAGGACCATCCGGGATGCGAGCCAGGCAGCTTACGACGCCAGTTCCGCCCTCCAAAGCAATGTTCAGGTCAGTCGACCATCGTTTGTTCTGTTAGGATATGCTATCAAAAACTTTTCTTTCCGGAATTTATAGTAGTCACCCAGTGGGTGTGTTGATTTAAACTCCGTGTTAGCGGGGGCACGCTGAGTGTCACCCAGTGGGTGTGTTGATTTAAACTCCGTGTTAGCGGGGGCACGCTGAGTGCACCCGCAGGGTGTAGTCCCCAAGGCTAAGGTCAACTGCTGGCAGTCGGCCTTAGGCTTCATGAGTTCAGTCTTTCTGTCATTCGACTATGGCGAATGGATTTCACAAACCGGTGGGGGCACGCTGAGTGCACCCACTGGGTGTAGTCCCCAAGGCTAAGGTCGACTGCTGGCAGTCGGCCTTAGGCTTCATAATTTCAGTCTTTCCGTCATTCGACTATGGCGAATGGATTTCGCAAACCGGTGGGGGCACGCTGAGTGCACCCACTGGGTGTAGTCCCCAAGGCTAAGGTCGACTGCTGGCAGTCGGCCTTAGGCTTCATAATTTCAGTCTTTCCGTCATTCGACTATGGCGACTGGATTTCGCAAACCGGTCGACTGGTCGACTCTGTCTTCAATAGGATTAGTGGGGGAACGCTGAGTGCACCCACTGGGTGTAGTCCCCGAGACTACGGTCGAATGCTTGAATTCGGCTGTAGTCTTAGAAACGCGTGATTTTTCCTTTTCCACTCGGAAGTGAATTATCTTTGACATTTAGTCGATTGGTTCTTCGCAGAACTCCTGTGACCTTGCGGCTCGCTACACTGAACTGGAAAACAAGCACATTCAGCTCGAGCTGAATTTGAAGCTGGTTCAGGAGAATCTGACGAAGGCGAAGGAGGAGACCGAAGGTATGTTTGGTGAGACCTTGACGACGGCTTTTTCCCTTCATTTGTTTCAAAATCTGATCTTGCTGTAACTTGCAGGTAAGGTGAGGGAGGCCCAAAGGAAAAAAGACCTTGAACTGGCTGAGAAGATCAAGCTTGTTGACGAGAAGTTAGCTTCAGTCACAAAGCTTGAGCAAGAAAATGCTACTCTGAAAGCTGTTCTTGGGAAGAAAAATGACCTGGAGGTCTTCCTGAGTGGCCTTGCCAAGAAGCTGTTTCTTATGCTTGAAGGTAAACCTTTACGCTCAACAATCATTTTCAACTGTGGTTTTTTCATTCGACCATTGCCTTGACTCTGTGATCGTCCTTGCAGAATTTTGTCAAAACTTTGAAGAAGAGACTAGCCGACTGGAACCAAACCTTGACCCCGTCAATTCTCCGGTGAACGACGAAGTTGCCATGAATGTTTTCCGACTGGAGTCCCGTGTTACAGCTGCCGTGGACTATCTTGCAAGGCTGAAGGTCACCACATCTCGCATCGACTCAACGCTCTGGCCCGGGGAGACACTCCAGAACGACCTCGAGTCGCTGATGGCTCGTTTGAACGCTGTCCCTGGTCGAGTGCAGGAGTGGAAAAAGTCCTCGGCTCGGTGTGGTGCAGATGTTGCTCTGTGTCTGGCCCGAGTCCACTGCAAAGATGCGCGAGAAGACAAGCTGGCTGCCCTCCGGGTGGCCAACACCAAGAAACACGACTTCAGGTCCTTTATGGAAACTTTCCTTGCCGCTGCCACTCGGATCGCAGATGGAATTGATCTTGATGAGTTTGTTGCACCTTCCAGCCCTCCACGGGAGGGGTAAAAAACTTCTTCTAAGCTCGATGCTTTAAATTTGCCTCGGTATGCCGAGTAGAGTTGTAACCGATAAACCTTAACAGGCTTAGCGCCTGAGCACTTTCGGTTCCTTTAGGTATCGATCTGAACTTGAATTTGGTGTTTGAATATGATTGCTTTCGGCTCGAAATGTCTTTTGCAGGTTCAAAGCAAGACGCTCACTGCAGTCGACTTATTCCTTAATCCACTTAGGCGAGCGCTGGGCTGCAGCTAAGCCTCCCGAGTGAGAGGTTTGCTCTTCACTCGGTAGGATTTTGATAACTTAGGCAAGCACTGGGCTGCAGCTAAGCCCCCGAGTGAGAGGTTTGCTCTTCACTCGGTAGGATTTTGATAACTTAGGCGAGCGCTGGGCTGCAGCTAAGCCCCCGAGTGAGAGGTTTGCTCTTCACTTGGTAGGATTTTTATATCTTAGGCGAGCACTGGGCTGCAGCTAAGCCCCCGAGTGAGAGGTTTGCTCTTCACTCGGTAGGATTTTTATATCTTAGGCAAGCACTGGGCTGCAGCTAAGCCCCCGAGTGAGAGGTTTTCTCTTCA
>NC_041381.1:712589328-712601449 GCF_002162155.2 Triticum dicoccoides
GAGGTTTGCTCTTCACTCGGTAGGATTTTTTTATAACTTAGGCGAGCACTGGGCTGCAGCTAAGCCCCCGAGTGAGAGGTTTGCTCGTCACTCGGTAGGATTTTTGTAACTTAGGCGAGTACTTGGACTGCAGCTAAGCCCCCGAGTGGAAGTCTGGCTTACCACTCGGTAGGATTTTCATAACTTAGGCGAGTACTTAGACTGCAGCTAAGCCCCCGAGTGGAAGTCTGGCTTACCACTCGGTAGGATTTTCATTTAATCTTAGGCGAAACGGATTCGCAGCTAAGCCTCCGAGTGGGAGTCTGGCTCACCACTCGGTAGGATTTTATTTAATCTTAGGCGAAACGGATTCGCAGCTAAGCCTCCGAGTGGGAGTCTAGCTCACCACTCGGTAGGATTTTTACAAACTTAGGCGAAACGGATTCGCGGCTAAGTCACCCACTGAGGGGAAAATTTTATTGGACAAAATAAAAAGTGACAAAAATTATGGAGGAACTATGACACTATTATTTTGAGATCCATGAGCTACAGAAGTATTTTATTGCAACTCATCCGAGTGATAAACTTAAGTGTAAAATGGGCGGAGTAGTTCCGCGTTCCAAGCTCGGGGCTCGTCGATATCATGTTCGACGTTGTAAAGACGGTACGCCCCGTTGTGGAGAACTTTGGTGACGATGAAGGGTCCTTCCCAAGAAGGAGCAAGCTTGTGTTGTTTCTTCTGATCCACTCGGAGAACTAAATCTCCTTCCTGGAAGGCTCGACCCCTCACATTTCTGGCGTGGAAACGACGCAAATCTTGTTGGTAGATGGTCGACCGGATCAGAGCCATCTCCCTTTCTTCCTCTAAAAGGTCAACTGCGACCTGTCGCGCTTGTTCAACTTCTGCTTCGTTGTAGATTTCAACTCGAGGAGCATTGTGGAGAAGATCACTCGGCAAGACTGCTTCAGCTCCGTAGACCAGGAAGAATGGAGTTCTTCCGGTCGATCGATTAGGTGTGGTCCGCGGTCCCCAAAGCACCGAGGGAAGTACGTCGACCCACGCTCCAGCCGCATGCTTGAGATCACGCATCAGTCGGGGTTTCAATCCCTTGAGAATCAGACCATTGGCTCGCTCTGCTTGCCCATTCGTCTGCGGATGGGCGACCGAAGCGTAGTCGACTCGTGTGCCTTGAGAGTTGCAGAAATCCCTGAATTCTTCTGAGTCGAAGTTCGACCCATTATCCGTGATGATGCTGTGCGGGACTCCATATCTGAATATCAGTTCCCTGATGAAGCTAACAACAGTACCGGCGTCAAGGTTCTTGATTGGTTTAGCCTCAATCCACTTGGTGAACTTGTCGACTGCCACCAGTACATGCGTGAAGCCACTTCGACCTGCTCTCAAAGGACCGACCATGTCCAACCCCCATACTGCGAAAGGCCAGACGAGTGGAATGGTCTTCAGAGCTGATGCAGGCTTGTGCGACATATTCGAGTAGAACTGACATCCCTCGCACTTATCCACTATTTCCTTTGCCATCTCATTCGCTTTTGGCCAGTAAAATCCGGCTCGGTATGCTTTGGCCACGATGGTCCGAGAGGACGCATGATGACCACAGGTTCCCGAGTGGATATCATTAAGGATGATTCGACCTTCTTCTGGTGTTATGCACTTCTGACCAACTCCAGTCGCGCTTTCTCTATATAACTGTCCTTTGATTACGGTAAAGGCTTTAGATCGACGGACGATCTGTCGAGCCTCTTCCTCATCCTCCGGAAGCTCTTTTCTCAGGATATACGCGATATACGGAACTGTCCAGTCGGGAACGACCACCAAGACCTCCATGACCAAGTCGACCACTGCTGGTACTTCAACCTCAGTCGGATCCATGGCACTCTTGGGCTGTGGAGCTTCTTCGGTGAAAGGATCTTCTTTGACTGACCGAGTGTGTATATGCTCCAAGAACACACCACTCGGAATGGCTCCTCTCTTGGAACCTATCTTTGCTAGATCATCAGCTGCTTGATTTTTCAGTCGGGGTATATGATGGAGCTCCAACCCCTCGAACTTCTTTTCCAGCTTCCTCACTGCACTGCAGTATCCAGTCATGGCTGGGCTTCTCACGTCCCACTCCTTCATCACTTGGTTGACCACTAAATCTGAATCGCCATAGACCATCAGGCGACGGACGCCGAGTGAAATGGCCATGCACAATCCGTATAAGAGGGCCCCATACTTCGTTGTTAGAGGAATCAAAGTGAATCTGGAGCACATATCTGAGCTTATCTCCTCTGGGGGAAACCAGGACAACCCCAGCACCGGAACCATTCAACATCTTAGAGCCATCAAAAAACATGGTCCAATGCTTCGAGTGAACTTCAGTCGGCTGCTGCTGTTCAATCCACTCGGCGAGGAAATCTGCTATTGCCTGGGACTTAATGGCTTTCTTTGCCTCAAACTTGATATCAAGGGGAAGAAGTTCAATCGCCCATTTCGCCACTCGACTAGTTGCATCTCTGTTGTGCAAAATCTCTGATAGTGGAGCGTCGCTGACGACTGTGATGGAATGATCAGAGAAATAATGAGCAACCTTCTTTGTGGTCATGTATATTCCATACACAAGCTTCTGATAATGAGGATATCTCTGCTTGGATGGAGTCAAGACTTCAGACAAATAATACACTGGGCGCTGAACTTTGAAAGCTTTTCCTTCTTCTTCCCGCTCGACCGTAAGCACAGTACTGACGACTTGTCCTGTGGCTGCGATATAAAGCAACAGAGGCTCTTTGCTGATTGGGGCAGCAAGCACCGGTTGGGTGGAGAGCAGAGCTTTTAGCTCGGTAAACGCTGCATCAGCTTCTAGAGTCCACTCGAACTTGTCTGCCTTCTTCATCAGTCGGTAAAGAGGCAATGCCTTTTCACCGAGTCGTGAGATGAATCGACTTAATGCGGCCAAGCATCTAGTAAGCTTCTGGACATCGTGCACTCGCACAGGGCGTTTCATTCGGAGAATAGTGCCGATCTTTTCTGGATTAGCGTCGATCCCTCGCTCGGAAACAAGAAAACCGAGTAACTTGCCACCAGGAACTCCGAATGTGCACTTTGATGGATTGAGCTTGATATCATACCTTCTGAGGTTGGCAAATGTTTCGGCGAGGTCAGCGAGCAGGTTTGAACCTTTTCGTGATTTGACGACGATATCATCCATATACGCTTCCACATTCCGACTGATTTGAGTGAGTAGACACTTCTGAATCATTCGCATAAATGTGGCTCCGGCATTCTTGAGGCCGAATGGCATGGTGATATAGCAGAAGCACCCGAATGGAGTGATGAAAGCTGTTTTTACCTCGTCGGGTCCGTACAGACGGATCTGGTGGTACCCGGAGTAGGCGTCTAGAAAAGACAATCTCTCACATCCCGCGGTCGAGTCAACAATTTGATCTATGCGAGGGAGAGGAAAATGATCTTTCGGGCAGGCCCGGTTGATGTGCTTGAAATCAATGCACATTCGGAGCGATTTGTCCTTCTTAGGAACCATGACGACATTAGCGAGCCACTCGGAGTGGTATATCTCTCGGATAAATCCTGCCGCCAACAGTCGAGCCACTTCCTCACCAATGGCTTTTCTCTTCTGGACGGCGGACCGCCGAAGATGCTCTTTGACTAGTTTTGCTGATGAATCGACTCTTAGGCGATGCTCAGCCAGTCCCCTGGGAACACCTGGCATGTCAGCGGGCTTCCATGCAAAAATGTCCCAGTTCTCACGGAGGAACTGGATGAGCGCTTCTTCCTATTTCGGGTCGAGTGTTGTGGAGATGTGGGTCGGGGCTACATCGGGGTCGGTCGGGTGAATGTGAACAGGCTTCGTCTCACCGGATGACTGAAATGCAGATTCTGTGGCGGGTTTCTTGGATCGTAGCAAATCACTCGGATCTGCGTTTTGCTTGTATTCTTCAAACTCGACCGCTGTCACCTGAGAATCAGCAATCTTTGAGCCCTTCTGAAAGCACTCTTCTGCCTTTTTCCGATCACCGGTGACAGTGATCACTCCTTTGGGGCCGGGCATCTTCAATTTGAGGTACACGTAACATGGTCGAGCCATGAACCGTGCATAAGCTGGTCTCCCCAAAATGGCATGGTATGCACTTTGAAAATCCACGACCTCAAACGTCAACTTCTCTTTGCGAAAATGTTTCGAATCACCAAACACCACGTCCAGAGCTATTTGGCCGAGTGACTCGGCTTTCTTCCCTGGTATAACTCCATGAAAGCTCATGTTACTGGTGCTCAGTCGGGACATCGGAATGCCCATTCCTTTCAGTGTGTCTGCATACAACAAATTCAGCCCACTACCACCGTCCATCAGCACTTTTGTCAGTCGAGTGCCTTCGACAACTGGATCGACCACCAAAGCTTGCCTCCCAGGGGTGGCAATATGAGTCGGGTGATCAGATTGGTCGAATGTGATGGGTGTTTGGGACCATCTCAGATAATTTGCTTTTGCTGGGGTAACCATGTTCACCTCACGGTTAATGACTCTCAATCGACTCTTGCTTTCCACATCTGCAAAGATCATCAGAGTGGAGTTGACATGCGGATATCCTTCCTCACTGTCCTCCTTTTCCTTGTCTTCGACCCTGTCCGACTCCTTTTCCTTGTCTTTGGACTGTTTTCCTTGAAACTGTTGGATCAGGAGTCGACATTGGCGAGTGGTGTGCTTTGGGTAAATGATATTCCCCTCTTCGTCTTTCTTCGTGTGGATGTGACACGGCATATCCATCACGTCGTTCCCTTATTTATCCTTTACCTTCTTAGGGTTCCAGGATCCTTTTGGTTTCCCTTTAAACTTTCCGTGAGTCACGGCCAGAGCCTCTCCAGGAGCTGCCGGTTCAGCCTTCCGCTTCTGTTTCCGACTGGTGTTTCCCTTTTCCGACTGGCTCGGCTTGTGCTTGCCGCTTCGGAGTCGGTCTTCTTCTTCGCCGTTGGCATACTTGGTAGCAATCTCCATCATCCGACCCAAGGTCATGTCACCGGTTCAACCAAATTTCAAACTCAATTCTCTGTTCTTGACACCATCCTTGAAGGCGCAGACTGCTTGATGATCAGACACATTCTCCACAGTATGGTGCAAAGTGATCCACCTCTGAATATACTCCCTGAGAGTCTCATTGGTCTTCTGCATGCAGACTTGCAGCTCCGTCAATCCAGCCGGTCGCTTGCAAGTTCCTTCAAACGTTCTGACGAACACTCGGGACAGATCTTCCCAAGTGTAAATGCTGCTAGGAGGTAACTGAGTCAACCACGCTCTGGCAGAACCTTTCAGCATGAGGGGCAAATGCTTCATGGCCACCTCGTCATTCCCACCACCAATCTGAACCGCCACTCGGTAGTCCTCAAGCCAAGTTTCAGGCTTAGACTCACCAGTGAACTTGTTGACTCCTGTTGCCAACCTGAAATTGGGAGGGATCACTGCGGCTCTGATAGCTCTGCTGAAACATTCCGGACCAGAAACATGCACTCGACTGCTCGTGGGCGCATCTCTGTCGGGTCCACCTCGATGGGCTCTGTTCCGGTCGACCAAGCCTTGCACGATAATGGATCGCGCGTCGAAGCCTGGTTCTCTGGGGTCGACTGGAACTCTTCGCCCCACACTGAACTGACGTCTGTCATCTTGCTGCCGAGGAGCATAGGACCCACCCCTCGGAGGGGAAGTAGGCACTCGACGCCTATCATCTCGGTCGTGTCGGTCCCCATATTGGTCTCACCGATTCTCGCGTCCTTCACGCCGCGGAGGCGATCTGGGATTGTGAGCCGACTGAACCGTATTCGCAGCGACAGATCGACTGTGAATTCTGTTGCGCGACTGCGACACGGCTGAATTCTGATCTCCTGCTGCTCGGAGCAGATCCCTGATCTGCATCAAGCCTCTGCCAGCTTCCGACTGAGAGGGCTGGATGGACTCTGCTATATGGGTCGCAGCTGCTAAATTCTGGATTAGGGTTCGATATACCTGAGTCGGCGGGAAGAGTTGACATCGACTGGTGTCGGGAACTCGTTGCCGCGCGCGCTCGTCGAGTGCTCGCTGAAGATTCTCCAAGCGAGCGCGTTCGGCCAAGTTGGCCAAACATGCCTCCTCCAAGGCGCGAGCCTCGGGGGTTTCTCCTGCTATGGGAGTATGCAGGGCATCCACGTTCCTGCGGCGAAGTTCCTCTCTTTGCAGAGAGTCGAGTGGCTCGGGCTGGTACTCTTCGTGGCCTCGTGCGGGGTCGCCTCCGTCGCCTGCCCCACCATCACGGGCGAAGCCAGGGGGGCTGCAGGGCCCGTCGACCATCAGGATTTCCGCCGCTGGATCACTGCTACGCACTCGGACGCAGTCTCTACGGAGCCAGTCGACAGATCGAACAGGCCGTAGAGAGAT
Organism: Triticum dicoccoides; assembly: GCF_002162155.2. Classification (NCBI taxonomy): domain Eukaryota; kingdom Viridiplantae; phylum Streptophyta; class Magnoliopsida; order Poales; family Poaceae; genus Triticum; species Triticum dicoccoides. The sequence continues at coordinate 712,595,730 of NC_041381.1, forward strand.
TCGTCGGGCTCGATTGCCGCAACTTGGGTGGTGGTCGTCTGGCGAGCCACCGCGTGCCTCACCCACCGCTGAAGCCTCGACCGGCCCGAGCGCTTGCGCTGGCGGGAGACTGGGAGGGTGGCCGATGGGGGAGTCGACCGATATGGGGTCGACGGTTGCCGCAGCAGAACGCCGCGGACACATGCGCGAAAATGCGTCGCACCGCGGACGGGGAGCGCATCAACGTCGAGTGGAGCCTCCTGGAGCCAGGCGGAGTCGTCGGCGACGAAGGTGAGAGCACCGAGACGGATCTCTCGACCCTCGACCAAAACTCCAGCAGCCACCATGATGAAAGTACTCGGAAGAATCGCAACTTCTCCACAAAATCGCTAAAACGCCTGCCCCACGGTGGGCGCCAACTGTCGTGGATCTAAGTCTGACAGTAGAGTGGGGGTAGGTATGGAGAGGCAAGGTCCTAGCTATGGAGAGGTTGTAAACACAAGAGATGTACGAGTTCAGGCCCTTCTCGGAGGAAGTAAAAGCCCTACGTCTCGGAGCCCGGAGGCGGTCGAGTGGATTATGTGTATATGGATTACAAGGTGCCGAACCCTTCTGCCTGTGGAGGGGGGTGGCTTATATAGAGTGCGCCAGGACCCCAGCCAGCCCACGTAATGAAGGGTTTAAGGTGCATCAAGTCTGGGGCGTTACAGGTAACGCCCCACATAAAGTGTCTTAACGATCATAAAGACTACTTAATTACAGAACGTTGCAGTGCAGAGTGCCTCTTGACCTTCTGGTGGTCGAGTGAGTCTTCGTGGTCGAGTCCTTCAAGTCAGTCGAGTGAGTCCCTCGTAGGTCGACTGGAAGGTGATCTCTTCTAAGGGTGTCCTCGGGCAGGATACTTAGATCAGGTCTGTGACCCTACCCTAGGTACATGACCCCATCATCTACTTCATGCCTGTGCATTCTAAAAATTTAGTGATTTTGCCCACTAAAGATATAACATATATGCTACTATTAATAGCACGTGATCCGTTTTTCTTCATTTATGCTAACCGTCGGAACTAATAAAATGCTTGATGATATTAGTGGATCTCTTTATAACCGTATATGTCTGGTTGTTCCAAGATAATTGTTAGCTGTGATATTATATCAACTGATTATCTTGCTGATGCTGATCCGCTCTATCCATCGGAATTCTTACATTCTGTAGTCGTTAAAAATTTTGCACATCATGAAATTGGTTTGGAAGTTAAAAAATTATTGACGTATATAATAAAGGACAGTGTTTTTGTATTTTTCAGGTTGTCCAGAATGCGCTGGCCGCTGGGCGTAAGTACCAAGTGGCTGGCTGTTTAGTTAGATTGCCGTGGCTGGTTGTTTAGTTAGATTACTGACAACAATGTCCCATTCATTTGTGCGCATGATGATCAGCAAGATTCATGGACAGCGCAAATTAAGTAGTAGAGCAGAGCGTTTATCTTATCAATATGTATATCGTATGTGGAAAATTATCGTATGTGGAAAATTATACTCCCTCCGTCCGGAAATACTTGTCATTGAAATAGATGTATCTAGATGTATTTTAGTTCTAGATACATCTATTTTCATCCATTTTGATGACAAGTATTTCCGGACGGAGGGAGTAATACCCTTGAAGACCCATAAGGAAGAACTGACTCTTAATGCTATAGTCAACCGCGACAACCAGCTCTGAATGCTACGTTAAAAAGAATGAATAAGCCAACACGACCGGCAGGTCTAATCGTACTCCCAAGTGTATTTATTTCCACATTGGCACAATGTATAAATTTCATCAACAAACAAAAAGTGCACAACTGTTAGATATGTAATCAATCGTCTGTCACCTCGCCACAAAGACATAGCTGCACGGTACACTAGATTTTCAACAACTAAAAAATCTCAAACGAATTAGCGAGGCGTGGCACGCCGGGCAATCTATATTGATATGTATCATATAGATCTCTTATGTAGCTGCCGGGCAATCTATATTGCTGCGTATCATTTAGATCTTTTATGTAGATGAACCGTTTTCTTGTATGCACTACTTTGTCACGATCACCCAACTAAATGTATGAACTACTTTGCCAAAAAAAATCTTGTGACCACTCACCAAATATTAAAAAAAGACCAAAATAGCTAATTAGTTCATGTGGCGCGGCGTGCCGCCGCGCACTACCCGCTAGTTGGTAGAGACGGGGTCTCCAAGAGCACTGCCTTGAGGGGTTGAGGTAGACCAGGCGGGTGACCTCTTCAAAGATCAAAGGGTAGCTCCGCCAGCCACACTATAAGGTCGTGTGCGTCACAGTGAGTCGGTGATACTGCGAGCACGAAGAAGAGGTCATAGCACAATCTTGCACCCCACAACCTACCACCGTGTGGCGTATTGGTGACCACACCGAGGTATTGGTCAACGCGCACTATTTTGTGGTGTGGTCTCCATGCCGAGGTGCAACCGCTTCTTGCACCACCACAAGTGCTTAGGGAAGACGAACCGTCTAAGCTTCGCCTCTGGGGCGCAGTCAAATGCAGAGGTGAATTAGTTCTGCCGGAGGCCTTGCGCGAGTCTCTCCTGGTTTTTTGTTGAATGGCAAGCCATAGACCGTGTTGAGCGCACGATTAGCCACAATGGGAGGTCCTGGAGGCACGTGTCTTCCCCGCTGGCAAGGATAAGGCGCCTAAGCCCTCCTAAAATTTTAGGAGTACTTGGTATATGCTGGCCATTAATTGGCACCAATCTCCCATTAATTGGCATATTCGTGCAGTTAATGGGTTGTAATATTTTATAGCCATTAATTGGTGCCAATTAATGGCCAGCATATACACTAGTAGAAAAACACCTAATAGTTCCGGTCTGTAAGGGCCTTTAGTCTCAGTTCATGAACCGGGACTAATGGGTCGTTACTAATACCTTCATCCATTAGTCCCATTCAAACACGAACCGAGACCAATGTGCCTCCATCTGGCCTGTGCGCCGAGCCCAGTCAGGGGGCCTTTGGTCCCGGTTGGTGGCATCAACCGGGACCAAAAGTCCATGTTTTTTTTAGAAAAGTGGCTGCTTTAGGGGTTTGGGGGGTTATTTTTAGGTTGTTATTAACTAGTTAATAGAGAGAAGTGTCCTCTCTTATATCTTCGTCCTTGGTTTACCAACGCTGCTGCTATATATGTTCATTTCACCCGCTGATATAATAACTCATGCATGCTCGCACCATACATCATCATATATAATAACAAGTCCTATTAATCATGCATCATCATACAACTTCTACTCGTTATTAATAATAAGTCATACGATCATCATCCTCATAGTCATCGAACCCAACCCTACATAATTGTTCTTAGCACATGATCATCAGTATGAGGTAGGACCTAAACACCCTTAAGGTAAAATAGCATAAAACAATATAGACCCTGACTCTCCATTATGAAGAATGGCGATCATCCTGTCTCCAATTCTTGCCCTTCGCTGGTTTTTGCTTCCAAGAAGCTCCTTACGACTGTCCATACATTTTTTCCATTCTTTGATTTTCATGTCTCCACTTCTTTTAGAAGCCCGGTATGGGCAGTTGAGATTCGTAGGAAGACCTGGTTGTATGTTCAAAACATGAAGGGTACCGTACGTATACATCAGATGAGGCACACAATCATTCGGGATTTTCTGTTGAAAAACATAGTAATAACTTCGTAGTTAGCAATGATGTACTAGTTTTAGAGTGTGCAAAAAGATGCACGGATGTCGTAATAGTAAAAAATCTTACCAGGGTATCTCCATGGTAGTTACCGTAGTTCAACACGTGCACTAGTGGCACTTATTGACCATAATGTTGAGGAGTTTGATTGTAGATATTGTAATTCTCAAGATCAGTACAAAATACGACCAGATGATTTTTCTCCTGATTAGTTAATTCGGGGCCTTCGGTGTAGTAGGTTCTGTCTACCATCTTCCGCACATTCTTTGAAGAATGAAAATAAGTTGTCAATGGAAATATGTTGTCAACTATTTTGAAATAAACAATATAAATTACTTAATAACTATGTTAAGCTCACATGGGGGAAGAATTGGAGGTGTATCCACAAGGACGCAAATCGAAGGTCTCTCTTGCTCGATAGTAGGATCACCAAGATCCATGGTGACAAGCATACCCTCATCAAAACCATACATCTTGCAAAGTGCTTTCTAATTTTTGCAACCAAAATGGGTTACACTCTGAGCATTGTACAACTTTACTTGAAAATCCACACCATGATGGGTACTTAGGATAATTTTTTTGGTTTCCATACTTTCATGGTCTTCAAAACCCATCCTCTCCAAGACATAGCGTCTTGCAAAGCATGGGATAAGCTAGTCGAATTGGAAAAGATGAAAAATACACGTTAAAATAGTTGAAGTCGTGCTTAATTACGAAAAAAACTATTGTCGTCGTTGCGTACCGTATGAACATCGAAGGTCTCATCGAGCTTAATGCTCAAGCGCCGATCTTCGTCCAGCTCAATGAACCTGTCGCACATACCTCGGTCGTCGTGGCACCAGTTGCACTCCCCCGGGCGGTTTTCGTCGTCCGAGTACGACATTTCCGGCCTATGTTCATAATTCAAATATTAAACTAGATCATTATTATTAATCATGGGTTGACTATCGGTGATGTACGTAACTCCTCCTTTCATTCCCGAGTCCATTATTACACCAAATTGTCTAGCACACGGGAATGAAGGAGAACTTATCCAATATGAGCATTCAATAAGCAAAACCAAATCATAAAATAAGGAAAACCAAATCATAAAATAAAGTAGTATTCAAATTAGCATGCATTCAATAATTATAAGCAAAAGTACATCATCTCTTGGTGTCCGTGCATCGTCGAATCTTATCACTAATATAGCATCACTAATACAACTAGAACCGTAGCGCCCGACGGGTATCGTCGCGGGCGGTGGACACCCAAAGATAAGGAACCATCACAGGATCATAGCTCCAGTGAGATCCCTGAAGAACCTGCCAGGTATTGTCGAACCTGCCCTCCAATGCAACCATGTAGCGACGGACGTGCTCGTCCTCATCGCTGACACGATGACGTACCACCTCCGCGGTGTCCGGAAGCCTCAGCACCGTCACTGGCCGACGCGACCGCCACCAAACAAGGATCGGATCAACAACGGGCTGCCTCCTCACCAACCTACGACCCCCGGAAGGTAGCACCTCCCAATACCAGCCCGGCGGAGCCCAGTCCCGAACATTGCCCTGATCAAGAAGGCCTCCACCGCCGAGTCAACGACGACGAGGATGCGGGATAGGCATCACCGACGTCCATGCGGGAACTACTTCTATATATAGTTAAATAAAGTAGTTTTATTAATTAAATCAACTAGCTAGTTCAACTACTAAGCACTTACTATAAATTAATAAAGTAGTACTTACTAAAAACAAAGTAGCACTTACTATAAATAAATAAAGTAGCACTTAATATAAATAAATAAAGTAGCACTTACTACAAACTACTTCTATATATAGTAAAATAAATTAGTTTATTAAATCAACTAGCTAGTTCAACTATATATGAAGCACTTACTATAAATAAAATAAAATTGTACTTACTAAAAATAAACTAGTATTTTTCTAACTAATTATATTAAACACTTTCTCTTCTTATTTTTTTCCTTTTTCTAAATACTATGAACAAAAAAATCATTAAAATTCTATGAACAAAATTAATTACACAATC
>NC_041381.1:712601459-712602107 GCF_002162155.2 Triticum dicoccoides
ATAAATAAAATAAAATAGTACTTACTAAAAATAAACTAGTATTTTTCTAACTAATTATATTAAACACTTTCTCTTCTTATATTTTTCCTTTTTCTAAATACTATGAACAAAAAAATCATTAAAATTCTGTGAACAAAATTAATTACACAATCTAAATATCACCCAAAAAATCTATTAACAATAATATCACCAAACATGCATATTCAACAATAATATCACCAAAAAAATCTATTAACAGAAAAAAAATCTAACACAATATGAACAAATTAGTTACACAATCTAAATTAACATACTATGAACTACATATCTAAATTACTACACATCTAATCTAACAAAAAATATGAACTACAAAAAAATCTAAAAAAATCTAACTAAAATCATAAAAAGTTGCTCACGGCGAGGTCGACGGCGATGGCGACGGCAACGGCGAGGTGCGGCCTGGGGCGGCGCTGGCCGGGGCGGCGACATCGGGGCGGCGAGGCGGGGCGGGGCGGCGACGGCGTCGGGGCGGGGCGGTGACGGCGAGGTGGCGGCAGGGGACGACGCGCGGCGTCGGGAGAGGAGGAGGAAAGATCAAAGTGGGATGCGGTTCCGAAATTTTCCTAAGTGCTACTTATATAGCAAAGGCTTTGGTCTCGGTTCATGGTA
>NC_041381.1:712602117-712604783 GCF_002162155.2 Triticum dicoccoides
CAGGGGACGGTGCGCGGCGTCGGGAGAGGAGGAGGAGAGATCGAAATGGGAATGCGGTTCTGAAATTTTCCTAAGTGCTACTTATGTAGCAAAGGCTTTGGTCCTGGTTCGTGACACAAACCGGGACCAATGCCACCTTTAGTCCCGGTTGGTGGCACCAACCGGGACCAAAGGCCTCTTTTCAGCAGCCCAAAGGGCGGGAAACCAAGACCTTTGGTCCCAGTTGGTGCCACCACCCGGGACTAAAGAGTGGCATTGGTCCCGGTTGGTGCCGCCAACCGGGACTAAAGAGGGGCATTCGTCTCGGTTGGAGCCACCAACCGGTACCAATGGACCCTTCTAATTACTTATTTATTTTCTACAGCTATTTTTTAGTTGATTCTTTCTGCAGCTATTTTTTTAGTCCCACCTCGCCAAGCGAGAGGCACTCGCAGCTGTTTATAAGCCCTGAGTGCAGAGACGATGGAGAACAGGCTCAATGCTTACCTGCACGTTGGTTCGCTTCAAGCCTTGAGGAATAGGGTAGAATGCACGGAGGTATGTGCAGTGCAGTTTACACTATTCCGAAAGGCTTGAAGCGAATTAACTAGCATTGCGCCTCTTTTTTATTATTAATGACTTATTGCCACTCAGAAATAAATAGAAAAAAATAAATATAGCAGAAAAGAAAAAAATCCTATATAAAAAGCTACTCAGAAATAAATAGAAGAAAAAATAGTTGTGATTAACTTTACTAAAAAATAGTTGTGATTAACTTTACTAAAAAAATGATCATAGATGCTCATTCTTAATGACTTATTACCACACAGAAAAATTAGAAAAAAATAAATATAGCAGAAAAGAAAGAAAAACTATATAAAAAACTACTCAGAAATAAATAGAAGAAAAAATAGTTGTGATTAACTTTACTAAAAAATGAGCATAGATGCTTATTTTTAATGACTTATTACCACACAGAAAAAATAGAAAAAAATAAATATAGCAGGAAAGAAAAAAACTATATAAAAAACTACTCAGAAATAAATAGAAGAAAAAATAATTGTGATTAACTTTACTAAAATCTTTTTTATTTTTAATGACTTATTACAACTCAGAAATAAATAGAAAAAATAAATATAGCAGAAAAGAAAAAAACTATATAAAAAACTACTCAGAAATAAATAGAATAAAAAATAGTTGTGATTAACTTTACTAAAAAATGAGCATAGATGCGCTTATAGAGAAAATTAAACCTACATTCATAATAAATGTCTACTGACTTCAGAGAAATTCAGTATGAATTTAGGTCAAATTCCCTGTATAAGGGCATCTATTTTCATTTTGAGAGGAGCTCAACAAGGCAGAGAGGGAGGGGCTTATAAACCGGTGTGAGCCCTCTTCGGTTGGCGAGGTGGGACTAAACTCTGGCCGCAACGAGGACCAACCCTTTAGTCCCGGTTGGTGGGATGAACCGGGACTAATGGGCGGCCTTTGGTCCCGGTTCATGCCTCCAACCGGGACGAATAGTGATGGGCCAGGAGCGAGGACCGTTGGTCCCGATTCGTGCCACCAACCGGGACCAAAAGGTCCAGACGAACCGGGACCAATGGCCAACGTGGCCCGGCCGGCCCCTGGGGCTCACGAACCGGGTCCAATGCCCCCATTGGTTCCAGTTCTGGATTGAACGGGGACTAATGCGTTGTCCTGGCCTGGACCATTGCCCCCTTTTCTACTAGTGATATAGCTATATTGTACTTGTTACCAGCCTTATATAATGGGATCGAGGAAGTAAAATTAGTCAGCCCATTAATTGGCACCAAATCTCCGGTTATTGGTTTATCGGCGATTTTTTTAGATCTTCCATTGTTTATGACGGAATCTGTATGACATCAGATACAAAATAGACGGTCCAGATGCTTCCAATGTTAAGTGTCGAGTGACGACCTATGGCTTCACCAACTCCAATTTAAGAGCCTGTTTGGGACTGGTCTGCTCCTTCAAATTCAGCTCCGCTTCAGAAAACACAAGCCAAACGGGGTAGCGCCACAATATACCGCTCCACAAAAAAACTAGAATCTGGTGTACAGCTCCGAGTTTTTTATGAAGCTCTTCAGGGGGTGCTCCAAAAAACTCTAGAAGCTGGACTTGGGTGGAAATTACCCACCACTGCCACCAGTAAGTGGATACCCCTTCGTTTCTCCCCCCTCAACCAATCAAATAGATTCTTTCCACCAAATATCTCATTCTTGAAGCTGGAGCTAGATGGCAGCCAAACATTCTCCTTGATAGTACTACAACTTCTAGGTGAAACTGCTCCAAAGTAAATTTAGTGGAGCGAAACCGATTTTTGTGAAGCGGAGCAGTCCCAAACATGCCCTAAGAGTAAAGATCAATTTGACAGTGTGTGTGTGTGTCTCTCTCTCTAATATATATATATATATATATATATATATATATATATATATATATATATATATATATATATATATATATACATGATCAAATTTTATAAACATTAATCATAACTATAAAATACGCAACATATTTTGAGCATGAGGGAGTAGTTATACATGGTCACCCACTCGTATACATGGTCACCCACTACTCATTGATCATTGTGCGAATAGGAGCAAAAAAAATCGAATCATGCAGGAGGAGTGCATGTATTATATTAAAGAGAGGATGAT
>NC_041381.1:712604793-712606239 GCF_002162155.2 Triticum dicoccoides
CAAATTTTATAAACATTAATCATAACTATAAAATACGCAACATATTTTGAGCATGAGGGAGTAGTTATACATGGTCACCCACTCGTATACATGGTCACCCACTACTCATTGATCATTGTGCGAATAGGAGCAAAAAAAAAATCGAATCATGCAGGAGGAGTGCATGTATTATATTAAAGAGAGGATGATGCCCGATCAAGACCACGCAATTGATTGGCTGGTGCTGATCGACGTTGACGCATTTGTAAGCGAATTGGACAGGTGGCGGTTGTTAGGGTGGGAATGATGAACCCAAGGCTAGAGCTGAGCTCATGCATGAGGATGGGCCATTTCGGATCCATTTCAGATGAGCGACGCATTATCATCGACGGAGACAAGTGGCGTGGCGGTAGTTTCTTTTTCTTTTTTTAAAAAAAGGGGGCCGCCCCGGCCTTTGCATCAGAAGGATGCATACGGCGACGCGTGGCGGTAGTTAGGTATGAGAACTAGTAGTATTGATGAACCCTTCTCCTAAGCTCTATATGTAGGGAGTAACCCTTCTCTCTTCCAGCCATTAAGAGCCTCGCTAGTCCTTTCATCATCAAACCCCACACACGCACACGCGCGCGCACACACACACACACAAAAAAAAAGCAGAGAGGGAGGAGATGGCCGGAGACGGGCGTCGCGTGGTGGTCTTCCCCTTCCCGTTCCACGGCCACGCCACCCCCCTCCTCCGCCTCGCCAGCGTTCTCCACACCCGCGGCTTCGCGGTGACCATCTTCCACACCGAGCTCCGGGCGCCCGACCCGGCCGAGTACCCCGCGGACTACCGCTTCGTGCCCCTGCGCGTGGACGTGCCCCCGGAGCTGATGGCGTCCGAGGACATCGCGGGGATGGTCACGGCCATGAGCGAGTACTCCGAGGCGCCCTTCAAGGAACGCCTGACCGCGGCGCTCGCCGAGGAAGGCGCCGGTGTCCGGTGCGTCATCGCCGACGTCGCCTGGTACAAGGCCCTGTCGGTGTCCAGCGCCCTCGGCGTGCCGGCGATGGGCGTCATGACGGCCAGCGCCGCCAACTACCGGGTTTACATGGCGTACCCGATGTTGATTGAGAAGGGCTACCTGCCTGTACAAGGTATGCAGATTATTTCAGGATTAGTATTGTGCATTATGATTCATCATGCTATCAGGAGAACAAAGTCTTGACTTGATGGATGGATGGATCTGTGCAGAGGCGCGCAGGGAGGATCTGGTCCAGGAGCTGCCGCCGTACCGTGTGAAAGATCTGCTACGGCTCGAGGCATCCAGCCTCCAGGGCTTCGCCGACCTGCTCCGGAACACCATCGAGGCACCGCGCCAGTCCGCAGGCCTCATATTCAACACCTTGAGGGCCATTGAGGCCGACGACCTGGACACGATCCGCCAGGAGGAGTCCCTCCCGGTCTTCGCCCTCGCCCCTCTCCAC
>NC_041381.1:712606268-712626289 GCF_002162155.2 Triticum dicoccoides
CCCGCACGAGTTCGTGGAGCTGGCGTGGGGGCTCGCCGCCAGCAAGCGGCCGTTCCTCTGGGTCGTCAGGCCCACGCTCATCCGCGGCTACGAGTCCGGCCAGCTGCCCGACGGGCTCGACGAGCAGATCCGTGATCATGGCAGGCTCGTCAGCTGGGCACCGCAGGTGGAGGTGCTCGCCCACCCTGCGGTAGGCGCCTTCATCACGCACAGCGGCTGGAACTCCACGGTGGAAGCCGTGTCGGAGGGCGTGCCGATGATATGCCTCCCGTTGCACGGAGACCAGTTCAGCAACGCCAGGTACGTGTGCGATGTCTGGAAGGTGGGAGTGGAGATCGAGGCGTCGTCGGCGGCTGGGCAGAACCTGGAGAGAGGGAAGATCAAGGCTGCCATCGACAAGATTGTGCACGACAAAGGGATTAGAGAGAGGATGGATGCCTTCAAATTAGCTGCAGATGAAGCAGTTAACTCCCAAACTGAGGTGAAAGCTTTGGTTGATCTCATAAACTCGTTTTAATTAATTCAGAGCCTTCCACTTCATATACCTCACTTAATTATGTAATCATCATCCATCTTTGGCGATCGACCTACTGTACTGCTACTCCACCCACTGTAATAAGTATTCGATTTCCATACCCCTTTTCTTTTAATGTCTCCAACTGTGATGATTGATTCCAAATGTGATGATTTCTCCAAATGTGATGGTTGATTCGAATAAAGAAAAGCTTATTTTCCAAGTGTACATAATTATTTGTTGAAACTATATGCATGTCTGTGTCTTACTACTAATATAGTATTTTACAAGAGTTGTCTCCAGCATATGTACTCCCTCCCACTACTAGGAAAAGGGCTATAGATGATATGGACACTAATGGCGCATCAGACATGTGGTGCGCCATTACTATATACTAATGACGCACCATGTGTTGGTGCGTCATTAGTAACAATTTTTTCTTAATTTTTTTTCAAAACTAGTAATGGCGCACCAGGGGATAGTGCGCCATTACTAGTTAAACTAGTAATGGCGCACCACATCCACAGTGCGTCACTACTATATTTTTTTCAAAAAAAATTCAAACTTTTTTCAAAGGTAGTAATGGCGCACCGTGGGTCTGGTGCGTCATTAGTAGTTAAAACTAGTAGGGGCGCACCATACCCGCGGTGCACCATTACTAACAATTTTTTTATTTTTCTTTATTTACTTTTATTTTTTTTCGAAGTTAGTAATAGCGCACCGCGGGTGTGGTGCGCCATTACTAGTTTTGACCCCCCTGGACCGCCTTTTCAGTTTAAAAAAAATAAAAGAAAATGATGGAAATGTCAAAAGAATAAAAGAAAATAAGTTTTCCATGTGATATGTGGTCTAGTTGTTGGGAAAATTTACAAATATGAATTTCGAATTTATTTGCAAAATCTCTCAGGTATTTGAAAAATGGGCATAACTTTTGCATACGAACTCGGATTAAAAAGTTTTTTATATGAAAAATCATCTACTCGAAAAGTTACATCCGAATTTAATCGGAGGAACCACATTAAACATTTTCAAAATCCTCAAAAACCTAATAGGAAAAAGTTACGGGGCTTTCAAGATCTAGAGGCAAAAAATTCAAAAAAATTCAAACTTACTAGTGGCGCACCATTTGCTAGGTGCGCCACTAGTAACAGAAAAAAAATTAGTTTTGAATTTTTTTTCGGGAATTTTTTTTCAAAATATGATACGTAATATGAACGGTAGTTTGAAATAATTTTTCAAAATTTCATCACACTCATGAACATGAACAAAGTCCTAAACATCAACAAGGTTTAATAGGATTAATATGCTAGAGATATCAACAAGTGCCTGTAAACTGAGCTGGTGCTGGGGTTGGATAGAACTCTGAAGCTAAGCGTGCTTGGGCTGGAGTAGTGTGAGGATGGGTGACCTTTCGGGAAGTTTGACCACGGAGTGTGATTTGACCCGAGACTAAGCCATAGTTACTCGAGATTAAGAAAAAAAATAAAAAAATTGAAAAAAAATTGAAAAAATATTTGAAAAAAAATACTAGTGGCGTGTACTAGTGGCGCACCAGTAGTGCGCCATTAGTTGGCAAAACTGGTGCGCCACTAGTAGGCCTTTTCCTAGTAGTGTCTGTCTCATATATGTTACTTGCACATTAGGAGGTTTGCTCAGAGTCAATATTTGTAATGTTTGGCACAAGTACAATGCACAAAACTTCAACATCTACTATATCAAACATATAGTACATGAACCTATGTTTCATTATGTTTGTAATTTACTTTTTACTAGACGGGCAACCCGTCGATTTGATATAAAGAAACCGCCCATGTTTGTAGGATTCAACAAACTGAAAATGGAAAATGAAGATACAGTCAGAGATGAAGCGTCAGGCAAAACACTCCTAGACAAGTTCAAACTACATCTCGAAGAGGAACAACGCGTGACTCTAAGAGAAGCAACAAAATCATAACGTCAACCGAGCACCAATCGACCACCCATGCGATCTTGCATATCAATAGTAGAAAAGGCGGCAATGGTCCAGGCCGGGTCAGCCCATTAGTCCCGGTTCAGTCCAGAATCGGGACCAATGGTGGCATTGGACCTGGTTCGTGAGCCCCGGGGGCCAGCCGGGCCACGTGGGCCATTGGTCCCACTTCATCTGGACCTTTTGGTCCTGGTTGGTGGGACGAACCGGGACCCACCACCATTGGTCCCGGTTGGTGGGACGAACCGGGACCAAAGGCAGCCCATTAGTCCTAGTTGGTGGCACGAACCGGGACTAAAGGGTTGATCCTCGTTACGGTCAGAGTTTAGTCTCACCTCGCAAACCGAAGGGCGCTCACACCCGTTTATAAGCCCCTCCCTCTCTGCCTTGTTGAGCTCCTCTCAAAGTGAAAATAGATGCCCTTATACAGGGAATTTGACCTAAATTCATATTGAATTTCTCTGAAGTTAGTAGAACTTTATTATGAATTTAGGTCTAATTTTCTCTATAAGCGCATCTATGCTCATTTTTTAGTAAAGTTAATCACAACTATTTTTTCTTCTATTTATTTCTGAGTAGTATTTTATATAGTTTTTTTCTTTTCTGCTATATTTATTTTTTTCTATTTATTTTTGAGTTGTAATAAGTCTTTAAAAATAAAAAAGAGGCGCAATGCTCGTTAATTAGCTTCAAGCCTTTCGGAATACTGTAAACTGCACTGCACATAGCTCCGTGCAGTCTACCCTATTCCTCAAGGCTTAAAGCTAAGCAACATGCTGGTTAGCATTGAGCCTCTTCTGCATCGTCTCTGCACTCGGGGCTTATAAATCGCTGCGAGTGCCTCTCGCTTGACGAGGTGGGACTAAAAAACAGTTGCGGAAAGAATCAACTAAAAAACTCTTTTACCGGTTCATGGCACGAACCGGTACTAAAAGGTGCTCGTGAGGCACCAGCCTTAAAACCTATACCAAATAAAATGCCTTTGTAACAGCCTTAGAACTGGTACTGAAGGAATCAACTAAAACGCTTTTATAAACCTCTAGTATTATTGAAACTAAAATTATATAGAATTTTGTTACAAACTTTAATAGCAAAAAGGATTATCATAAAAGAAAACAAATAAGTAATTAGAATTCTGTTCAAAACATTAAAAGCAAAAAGAATTATCATAAAAGAAAATAAATAAGTAATTAGAATTCTGTTCAAAACATTAAAAACAAAAAGAATTATCATAAAAGAACATAAATAAGTAATTAGAATTTTGTTACAAAGTTTAATAGCAAAAAAAATATCATAAAATAAAATAAATAAGTAATCAGAAAGATTATAATTAATATGAGCTAAAAGAAAAAATAAATAAATAAAAACAAAAATCAAAAGAAAATAAATAATTCAAAGCAAAAAATAAAATAAATAAAATAAAAAAGTGCCACCTAAAAGGTTACCACGGCCTGAATACGACTAGAAACCCAATAATGGGCCAGGATTCAGGCCCGCAACAGGCCCAATAGGCCCACAGGCACATATAGTGAGTTTAGGCCCGTAAGCCTGCATTTGAGAGGAGCTCGAGAGGGCAGCGGGACTGGGGCTTATAAACCACTCTCGAGCTCCCTCAGCTAGCGAGGTGGGACTAAACTTTTGTGCCGCGACGCGGGCAGCACAGGGCCTTTAGTGCCGGTTGGTGGCACCAACCGGAACTAAAGGGGTGCATTGGTACCGGTTCGTGGCACCAACCGATACCAATGCCCCCCCCCCCTTTAGTCCCGGATGGTGCCTCCAACCGGGACCAAAGGCCTCTGCTTCCCGCCCTTTGGGCTGCTGAAAAGAGGTCTTTGGTCCCGGTTGGAGGCACCAACCGGGACTAAAGGTGGGCATTGGTCCCGGTTGGTGCCACAAACCGGGACCAATGCCTTTGCTATATAAGTAGCACTTAGGAAAATTTCAGAAACCGCCCATCCCCACTTCAATCTCTTCTACGGCCTGCTCTCCCTCGACGGCGGCGAATCCATCTCCCCGGCCCCGCCAGCGCTGCCCCGTCCCGTGCCGCCCCGACGCCGTCTCCGCGCTGCCCCGGCCCACCTGCTCCGGCCCGCGCGGCCCCGACGCCGTCGCCGCCCCGCCTGCCCCGGCCCGCGCCGCCCAGACGCCGTCGCCGCCCCGCCCGCCCCGCGCCGCACCTCGCCGTCGCCGTCGCCGTGAGCAACTAATTTAATTTGACGTTAGTAGTAGTTAATTTAGATGCGTAGTTAATTTTGTTAGATTTTTTTGTAGTTTATAGATTTTTTTGTTAGATGTGTAGTAATTTAGATGTGTAGTTCATATATTTTTCTGTTAGATTTTTTTTCATATTGTGTAATTAATTTGTTCATATTGTGTTAGATTTTTTTATGATATTTTCTGTTGTAATTTAGATGTCAAATTTTTATGATTTGTTTCTGTTGTAATTTAGATGTCAATTTTTTTCATATTGTGTAAGTAATTTAGATGTCAAAGTTTTATGATTTTTTCTGTTCATAGAATTTTTATGATTTTTTCTGTTCTAATATTGTTCATAGAATTTTAATGATTTTTTTGTAGTTCATTGATTTTTTTTGTTAGATGTGTAGTAATTTAGATGTGTAGTTCATAGATTTTTCTGTTAGATTTTTTTTTCATTTACTATATATTGAAGTAGTTTATTTTTAATAAGTACTAATTTATTTATTTATAGTAAGTGCTTAGTAGTTGAACTAGTTGATTTAATTAATAAAACTACTTTATTTAACTATATATAGAAGTAGTTCCCGCATCGACGTCGACGATGCCTATCCCGCATCCTCGTCGTTGTCAACTCGGCGGTGGTGGAGGCCTGCTTGATCAGGGCCATGTTCGGGACTGGGCTCCGCCGGGCTGGTATTGAGAGGTGCTACCTTCTGGGGGGCGTAGGTTGGTGAGGAGGCAGCCCGTTGTTGACCCGATCCTTGTTTGGTGGCGGTCGCGTGGGCCAGTGATGGTGCCGAGGCTTCCGGACACCGCGGAGGTGGTACGTCACCGTGTCAGCGAGGAGGACGATCATGTCCGTCGCTACATGGTTGCGTTGGAGGGCAGGTTCGACAACCTGGCAGGTTCTTCAGGGATCTCACTGGAGCTATGATCCTGTGATTTTTCCTTATCTTTGGGTGTCCACTGCCCGCGACGATACCCGTCGAGCGCTACGGTTCTAGTTGTATTAATTAGCGATGCTATATGTATGATAGTATTTTCAAGTAAAGTTGTACAATGCTGAGAGTGTAACCCATTTTGGTTGCAAAAATGGAGAAGCACTTTGCAAGATGTATGGTTTTGATGAGGGTATGCTTGTCACCATGGATCTTGGTGATCCTACAATCCAGCAAGACAATATGGGCATTTGGGTCCTTGTGGATACACCTCCAATTCTTCCCCCATGTGAGCTTAAGATAGTTATTAAGTAATTTATATTGTTTATTTCAAAATAGTTGACAGCTTGTTTCCATTGACAGCTTATTTTCATTCTTCAAAGAATGTGCGGAAAATGGTAGACAAAACCCACTACACCGATGGCTCCAAATTAACTTATAAGGAGAAAAATCATCTGATCGCATTTTGTACTAATCTTCAGAATTACAATGTCTACAATCGAACTCCTCAACATTATGGTCAATACGTGCCACTCGTGCACGTGTTGAACTACGGTAACTACCATGGAGATACCCTGGTAAGATTTTTTACTATTACAACATCCCTGCATCTTTTTTTAAATACTTCTAAAACTAGTACATCATTGCTAACTACGAAGTTATTACTATGTTTTTCAACAGATAATCTCGAATGATTGTGTGCCTCATCTGATGTATAAGCATGGTCGCCTTGATGTTTTAAACATACAACCAGGTCGTCCTACGAATCTTAATTGTCCATACCGGATTTCTAAAAGAAGTGGAGACATGACAATCAAAGAATGGAAAAAATCTATGAACAGTCGTAAGGAGCTTCTTGCAAGCAAAAGGAGGCGAAGCGCAAGAATTGGAGACATGATGATCTCCATTCTACATAATGGAGAGTCAGGGTCTATGTTATTTTATGCTATTTTACCTTAAGGGTGTTTAGGTCCTACCTAATACTGATGATCATGTGCTAAGAACAATTATGTAGGGTTGGGTTCTATGACTATGAGGATGATGATCGTATGACTTGTTATTAATAACGAGTAGAAGTTGTATGATGATGCATGATTAGTAGGACTTGTTATTATATATGATGATGTATGATGCGAGCATGCATGAGTTATTATATATCAGCGGGTGAAATGAACATAGCAGTATAAGAGAGCACACTTCTCTCTATTAGCTAGCTAATAACATCCTAAAATTAACCCCCAAAACCCCTAAACTAGCCACTTTTTTTAAAAAAAAAAGAAAAACCTCAGCTGCTGACATGTGGAAGCCTTTTGGTCCCGGTTCATGTCACCAACCGGGACCAAAGGCCCCCTTGCCTAGGCTGCTCGCAGTGGCCACGTGGAGGCCCATCTGTCCCGGTTCGTGTTAGAACCGGGACTAAAGGGTGAAGGCATTAGTAACGACCCTTTAGTCCCGGTTCAAGAACCAGGACTAAAGGCCCTTATGAACCGGGACAAATGCCCCCTTTTCTACTAGTGTATGCTCCTCCAATCACCGTCTTGATCATCTCCACTCCATCTTCAACACTTCCTCAATCTTGGCTTTTCTGCAAAATTGCCTGTGAGACTAGGATGTTGCACAACCTGAATATCATTGCAGAAGGATCATTTGGGAACTTCCTATGAAAGCAAACATCATTCCTCATTTTCCAAATAGTCCACCGAATTGCAGCCCCTCCACTTAGCACCGGATTGTGTTGGTCCCTAGAGAAGGAGTTTAACAAAGATCCAAAGAAATCATAAACCCCCTCAGAAGGTCTGACGAGGCCAAGAGCACATATCACCACTTGCCAAACTAGTTTTGCTAAAGACCACTTGAACAACCAATGATCAACTGTTTCATTCCCACAAAAGTGACATTGTAGGTTCCCGGTCCATCCTCTCTTGGCTAGGTTATCTTTTGTGAGAATACTGTTTTTTAGCATCAGCCAGATGAACATTTTTATCTTGAGTGCAATCTTGATCTTCCAGAGAATTTTATGTGGGAAAACCACGACAGCTCTAAAGTGTAGATATAGTCCTTTGACAGAAAAGGTTCTCAAAATATTCCATTTAACCCTATCAGAATCATCCTTGAATTGAAATGCATCAACCACCACCTTCAACTCCTTTAACTAAGAAGCAGTTTCACCCCAAAAACTTCTTCTTAATCTCAAAATTCCAAACCCCTCCTCTCTAACTTTAATGACAGTAATAAGTTAGAACATAGAGTCTTGGGAATCTGGTAGCTAAGGAAGCATCATTCAGCCACTTGTCTTCCTAAAAGAGAGTTTTTCCCCATTATTAGTGATTCTTGTGGATAATTTATGGAATGTATTGTTAACCCCCATAAGATTTTCACAAAAATGAGAACAACCAGGCCCAGCAACTACTTGTGCTAGGACCTGCATTCCTAGATACTTCTTTTGAACAACTCTTGCCAAGTCCCTTCAGTGTCCTCCAGCTTCCACAACCATTTATAGAGCAGACTAATATTCATGGCTTTGATATCTAAACTTTCCAGCCCACCACAGTCTTCAGGCAGACACATAGTTTGCCAATTGACCAAATGGTATTTCTTCTTGTCCTCTGATACGTCTCCAACGTATCTATAATTTTTGATTGTTCCATGCTATTATATTACCTATTTGGGATGTTTATGGGCTTTACTTTACACTTTTATATCATTTTTGGGACTAACCTACTAACCGGAGGCCCAGCCCGTATAATCGAAGAAAAGGAATATCAAACGGAGTCCAAACGGAATGAAACCTTCGGGAGCGTGATTTTTGGAACGAATGTGATATAGAGGACTTGGAGTCCAAGTCAAGAAGCTCCCGAGGCGGCCACGAGGGTGGAGGGCCCCCCTGTCTCGTGGGCCCCTCAGGCACCCACCGACGTACTTCTTCCTCCTATATATACCCATATACCCCGAAACCATCAGGGGAGCCACCGAAGAAATATTTCCGCCACTGTAACCTTCTGTATCCGTGAGATCCCTTCTTGGAGCTGTCGCTGGCGTTCTCCGGAGGGGGAATCCACCATGGAGGGCTTCTACATCAACACCATAGCCCTTCCGATGAGTTGTGAGTAGTTTACCACAAACCTTCGGGACCATAGTTATTAGCTAGATGACTTCTTCTCTCTTTTTGGATCTCAATACCATGTTCTCCCCCTCTCTTGTGGAGATCTATTTGATGTAACTCTTTTTGCAGTCTGTTTGTCGAGGTGCGATGAATTGTGGGTTTATGATCAAGTTTATCTATGAGAAATATTTGAATCTCCTCTGAATTCTTTTATGTATGATTGAGTTATCTTTGCAAGTCTCTTCGAATTATCGGTTTGGTTTGGCCTACTAAATTGATCTTTCTTGCCATGGGAGAAGTGCTTAGCTTTGGCTTCAATCTTGCGGTGTCCTTTTCGAGTGACAGTAGGGGCAACTGTCGTGGAATTATCACGTCAGATATCCTAGTGTGAGGACTTAGTCGTGGAGCCATCGTGACTAGGTTAGCTTAGAGGGGTTAAACCGGACAAAGGACACAGGGAGTTTATATTGGTTTGGCCCCTTGCGGTGAAGGTAAAAGCCTACGATCCAGTTGTGGTGGAATTGATGGGGTCTCAATAACCAGGGAGCAAATCCGCTTTGCCTAGTTCTCGAGTTGTTGTTTCTTGTCCCTGAACCGCCGCCGAGTCATCCCTTTATATACATAGGTTGACGCCCGGCGGTTTATAGAATCCCGAGGCCGGCTCATACATGTGTCCTGCTCGGTTTCTTCCTTTTCCTATCTTGCAATACAAGTTACATGTCTCATGGCGGTTTACATCTATGGGCCCTAATCCGCCCTTGGGCTCTGGGCCTTTAAGTCTCTGTAGTAAAGCACCATACTCCTTGTCTTCATGGGCTTCTATATGGATGATTCTTTGTGAGGATAACCCGGCCCCTCCTGGACGGTTTATAATCAGTAGTTATATGCCCAACAACTGGGGAAGGACCCAATGCTTTCATCGGATTCTCTTGCAAATTCCTCAATATCGCTGGAAAAGTCGCAGCAGGTCGCAAGAAGTATTAAGCGCACGTCCAAACTCGATGAGATAATCGCTTGTCAATTGTGCATAGACTCGATAAACCGTCGGCAGAAACTTGTAAGACAACTGTATTAAGGATCTGGAGATCAACCATTTACAAACCAAATGAAGAAGCGCAAGACTATACATTGCTTTATTTGATCCACGTCTACTACCTAATCGCTATCTCTCATGGAATTTTTGTCGTTATCGGCTTCATCGTCGGAGGAGCAGAGCGTCAGGCACATACTGTCGTTGAAGATCACTGAAAATCTGGCTCCATGTGCATCAAGCTTGAGCCTGAACTTCAGGAAGTACCCTGGTGCAAGCCCATGTTCGACGACGAAAGCATTCCAACCATGCGTAAGCCACAGATTACCTTCGCCATCAAGCAAGAGTGCAACCAGCCAGGATCTCCGGCCGTCGGTGCCTTCCCTGAGCACCGCCACAGGCAGTTCGCACCCTGCTAGCACCTGAGAAAGAGCTTTGGGAAGCTTGAGCCTGGTCATCACTCCTGGGTGCAGCGGTACCCCAAATTCTCGACGATCGATGTCGTCCCGATCAAACTCTCGGCCTTGGTCCGGCGAAGGATCTCGGATGCGGCGGCCGCCGCGTCACCAATCGGGACTAAAATCCTTGTGCTCCCCGTGTCGTGGCACGAAAGTTTAGTCCCACCTTGCTAGTTGAGGGAGCTTGAGAGTGGTTTATAAGCCCCACTCCCGCTACCCTCTCGAGCTCCTCCCAAATGCAGGCTTTCGGGCCTAGACACAGTGTATCTGCATGTGGGCCTACTAGGCCTTCTGCGGGCCTGACTCTTGGCCCATGGGTTGGTTTCTAGTCGTATTCAGGCCGTGGTGGCCCAGTAGGTGGCATTTTTCCCCATTTTTTATTTCTTTGGTACTTTATTTTTTATTTTTTCTACTTACAACAAAATACTTACTTTTGCTATTTTTATTTAGTTTATTATGGTTTATTTATTTTATTTTATTATAGTTTATTTTATTTTGTTTTATTTTGTTTCCACATATTTATTTTGTGCTTTCTTTTTGTATTTATTTTATTTTTTTTATTTTTTTCTACTTTCAACAAAATACTTTCTTTTTGTTTTCTTTTTTTCTTTTTGTATTTATTTTATGAAAATTCCTTTTGCTTTTAATGTTTTGAATAGAAAATACTTCGGTAATTTAGTTGCATAAATTCTATATAATTTTAGTTTCAATAATACTAGAGGTTTATAAAAGATTTTTAGTTGATTCCTTTAGTACCAGTTCTAAGGTTGTTACAAAGGCATTTTATTTGGTACCTGTACGAAGGCTGGGCCCCACGAGCACCTTTAGTACCGGTTCAGGGCATGAACCGGTAAAAGAGTTTTTTAGTTGATTCTTTCTGCAGCTGTTTTTTAGTCCCACCTCGCCAAGCGAGAGGCACTCGCAGCGATTCATAAGCCCTGAGTGTAGAGACGATGAAGGCGAGGTGCAGTGCTCACTTGCACGTTGCTTAGCTTCAAGCCTTGAGGAAGTGGTGTAGACTGCACGGAGCTATCAGGGTTTCGGACAAAAACTACACGTAGCTCCGTGCAGTCTACATTATTTCCTCAAGGCCTGAAGCTAAGCAGCATGTAGGTGAGCATTGCGCCTCTCTTTTATTTTTAATAATTTATTACAACTCCGAACTTCTTGTGTGTTCAAAATGCAACATTCGAGATATCAGGGTTTCATACGAAAACTCGTCTGTTACAACATGCATTTTCTTTTCTTTTTTGCTTCTTTATTTATTTTATGAAAATTCTTTCTTTTTTTCTTTATTTATTTTATTTTGATTCTACTTACTGTTGCTATTTTTATTTATTTTATTATAGTTTATTTATATTACATTATTAAAGTTTATTTTGTTTCTACTTATTTATTAAAGTTTTTTTCTGTCTCTAATTACTTATTTTATTTTGTTTCTACTTATTTCTTTTCTTTTCTTTTTTTCTTTTTTATTTATTTTATGAAAATTCTTTTTTGCTTTTAATATTTTACACACAAAAGCCCTCTCCCCTGCCTGGATTGGTACCGGTTTGTCGCCTGACCCGGCTCGAAAGACAACTCTTTGGTACCGGTTCAGGCCACAAACCGATACCAATGGTGTTGGGCCAATAGTGGGGCCCATTGGTCCCGGTTCGTGCCGCCAACCAAGACCAAAGGGGCCAGACGAACCGGGACCAATGGCCCCACGAGGCCCGGCAGGCCCCTGGACTCACAAACTGGGACCAATGGTCTCATGGGTACCGGTTCGTGAGCGGACCGGGACTAATGGGCTTATCTGACCCGAACGTATGCCCTGTTTTCTACTAGTGCGTGGGCTGCCCGAGCGAGGCGGACGAGGACGCACCTGCTCACCCGGCGAAGGCGGCTGCTCTCCTCCTCTTAACTTTCCCCGGCCCATCGTCCTCCTCCCTCCCAACCTCTGCCGCACTCCTCAACCCCCGCGACCCGCCTCCTAGCGGAAATCTATTTAGGGGATAGGTTGGGTCGGGTTTTGGGTGCCGACATGCCCCAAAGCCGTTTGGGGGGCCTTTTTGGTGGGGGGGTGGATATGCTCTAAAAATTATGAAACTTTGGAAGTAGATTTGCGCGTAGACAAACACTTATCTAGTATGGTGATTTTTTTTAAAAAAATAATAGAACAACTCTAGTAATAAAAAAGAATTGTTTTGAGCTAATAGCAACTAATCTAAGTTGGGCTATGAATGTTCAGTCCATATCACTAGCGACACTAAATTTGTTATTTTCGTTTTTGAAAAATATTGTTCTCAATCTAGAACATGAAATTCAGCAGTGTTGCACATCAATTATATCCATACGTTCAATTTTTTCCTAAAATCTATTGGAGCCTCCACAGTCCGGACATGTAAACCAAAGGATAGTTCAGCAGATGAACCGACCTGCCCTCGTGTTGCCCTCCTCGCGTGACATAGGGAACCTTAGCTGCCGGGGTCAAGGGCCCTCCGTCACTCCTCTCCCGCATCCTGCCGTCGCCGGAGAGGCCACCGTCGAAGCTGTGGCGCCCTAGGGAAGGTGGCAGTGGGGTGTTATTCTTCCTCGCATGAGGGTTGGCGCAAAACTATGGCTTGGATGGTGAGGCGATAGAGGCGGCGGAGGCCAGCGGAGGCTGCAGCAGGAGTGGTGTCACATCCCTAGCTTCTGGCATTGCTCTAGGTTAGCTTCATGTGTGCATCATGTCTATATTTTTGAAACTTGAATTGAGGAATACTGGAAGCCTCAAAACCCTAAATAAAAGAGGGGCAAAAACCCTAGAAATCTCATTCATTGCTCCAAAAGGCTCTTCTTAAATGTTTGATAATTTTTGGTAAGGGTTCTGGTCCCAACCAAAATATTGAACATTTTTAAGGATTTATTTTTGGGACTTTGAATTTAAATCATTAGCTATTTGAATTTGAATTATATTCATATAATTAGAATATAATTTCAAATACCCCTGAAATATTTTATGAGCTTTTGGAAAAGTCCATCTAGCGAAATAAAATTATTCAGAGGAGTTTTTGGCATTGTTTGAGTTTGTTTAAAATTCAAAACAGTGGCAAAACGAAATTAAATAAAACAAAACAGAGAAAAAAATAAAGGAGAGAGAGAGAGAAAGACCCGTACCTGGGCCACTTACCTGTAGCCGGCCCAGCTTCTGCGCGGCCCGTTACTGTGCAGCCCAGCTGCCAGTCATCTTCCTCCCCCTCGCCCCGAAGCAGCTGCGTGCTGGACGCACGCGCGCCGACGCCGGCCACCTCCTGCTTCGCCGTGGCAGCCTCCCCGACTTCCTCGTGACGCCACGGAGACGTCCCCGACCCCCTCTCACTTCTCCCTCGCTCTCTGGACCTCCCTCCCCCTCGCTCCTCTGTTTCCCCTCCCGCGACGGAGCGGAGCTCGCCGTCATCGTCGCCGTACCCATGGCCACCGGCCACCCCTAGCCTCGCCGATGCACCCAGGAGCTCCGCCTCGACCCCCTCTTCCTCCCCACCGATCCACAGCCCTCCGGAAGCCCTGCATCGCCGCCATCGCCGTCGCCTTCTACCTCGGACCCGCCGGACATCTTCGTCAAATTCGCCGGCTCCGGACCGTCCCCGACCTCGCCGAGCATCCCCTCGTCATCGCCGTGAGTCACTGACCCTCTCCCCTAACTCAGCATGCTCCCCTCCGTGCCGTAGCGCCGTTCCCCACGAGCACCGAAGCCACCGTCTGCCATTGCTGCTGCACGCATAGCCTCCGTGCTCCCCTGGCCTCACTGAGCTGCTCTTAGTGCTCCCCATGCCTAGCAGGTGCTGCCCAGCCTCTCCATTTGCTCACTGATGCACCATAGCGACGCGCCCGAGCACCACCGAACACCATCGCCGCCAAAGCTCGTCGCCGGCATGAGTTTCGGCGACCCCACGACCTCCCACTCGGTCCTCTGGATGCGCGGGAGCAAGGGCCATCCCCTGGTGCCCTCAGCGCGCCAAGCTGACGCCTCTAGCGCAAGTCCGGCGTGCCCCCGCCGTGTCCTGTGGTCGCCGCCGGCTGGTCTCCGGTGACGCCGACGTGGCGCACTTACTTAGTCGCTAATGACCCTGCTAACAGCCCTATCTCTCACTGACATATGGGCCCCACGCCCTTAACTAACCACGGTTAACCCCCTGTTTAGTTTAAGTTAACCACAGTGGCCCCACGCGTCGGAGTTGACCTAGCTGACGTGGCCGTTGACCGGTCCCACCTGTCAGTGGGTTAAACAACCCTGTGTCACTGACGTGTGGCCCCCACACGTCAGGTTTGACCAGCAGCAGCGTCTGTTGACCTGCTGACGTCACGGTGACGCACTACTGACGCAGTAAATGTTTTCTGGAATTTAAATAATTCTTAAATGATTTATTAATTCCAGAAAATGCCTAAAACTTCAATAAATCATAGAAAATTAACCGTAACTCCAAATTAAATAATTTATATATGAAAATTTATCAGAAAAATTCAAGGAATCCATCTGTACCATTTTCATGCATGTTAGAACAACTTATCACTACTATTTAGGGCAAATGAAGTGAATGGCATTTAAATAACCACATATGGAGTTTGAATTTGAATCTTGGATTCAAACCAACTTCATTTAATCTGGTTTTAGTTGCATTAGCCCAAAACACATTCATTTTGCCATGTCATGAGCATGCATCATATTGTGCATTGCATTGACTGTGTTCCTTTCTGTGTTGCCGGTATTTGTCCCCTCTCGATAGACGTGATACCGATGATGTGATCGTTGACACTGATGAAGACTCAATGTTATCTTCAGAAGTGCCAGGCAAGCAAAACCCCCTTGTTCATTCTGATACAATCCTACTCTCTCGCTCCTGCTCTCTTTTACTTCATTAGGACAACACCGATTCATCTGTTACTTGCTGCGGTAGCTGAACCCCTTTATCCTTTGCATGACCTGTCATTGCCACAGTAAATAGATGAAATCCACTAGCATGAGTAGGAGTTGTTTGAGCCCTGATGTGCCTACTCATTCATGCTTGTTTGTCATGCCTAGTACTGCTTAGAGTTGAGTCAGGTCTGATTCATCGGGGATGAATCAGAGGCGTGTGAACATGTCCTACTGTGTGTGAGCTAAGCGTGTGAACACGATTTGGTAAAGGTAGCGGTGAGAGGCCATGTAGGAGTACATGGTGGGTTGTCTCATTGCAGCCGTCCTCAGGAACTGAGTTCTGTGTTTGTGATCCATGATTCAGCTACTACCATACATTTGGCCCTGAAATATGACCCCGCTCGACTTCTTATTCACCCTCGTCCTCTGTCCAGGAGTTGCAAGTAGTTTCTGGTGTTTGTAGTATGCTGGAGGCCATGGACAGCGCTGACCGTAGGGGTGGGCTGTGATGCGGTAGGCACGTGGCCGGGTAAACCGGGCGCCCGTTTGGTGTCACGGAACCCTGTTCACATCGTTTGGGGCTGTGAGCGAAACTCCGGCCGGATCTCCTCATGGATGGAACCCGAATAGGCGATAAACCTGGACTAGAGACTTGAGTGTTTAGGTAGGTCGTGGTCTACACCCACGTCGGCTTTCGCTTGAAGTCTGCCGAGCACATGTCGTGTGCAGACGCTAAGTGGTGGAAACATGTATGAAGAAGTACACCCCTGCAGGGTTAATATCATCTATTCGAATAGCCGTGTCCGCGGAAAAGGACTTCTGGGTTGCCTATATCAGTTCATAGACAAGTGAAAGTGGATACTCTAAAATACGCAAGATAAGCGTGAGTACTATGGATGGCGTTCTCGTAGGGAGACGGGAGCGGATCCATAGTGGTGTATTGATATGGTGAATATGTGGACTCGTGTGCGCCACCTCAAAAGAGTCGCTTGCAGTCATAGTTTGGGATAGCCACCGAGTCAAAGCTGGCTTGCTGCAGTTAAACCCCACTATCCCCTTGTTGAAAATGATGCATATGTAGTTAGTTTTGATGTAAGTCTTGCTGGGTACATTTGTACTCACGTTTGCCTATTTTATGTTTTACAGAGAGACTTCAGTCTCACTAGTAGTTCCGCTTGGACTTCGACGTTTAGCTTGATACCTCAGCTACGATCTTGTGCCCTCGGCAGGATCTGATAGATAGTCAGGCTTCTCAGCCTTTTTCATTTATAGATGTCTGTACTCAGACATGATAGCTTCCGCTTGTGCTTTGACTTGTATGCTCTGATTGTTGGGTCATGAGACCCATGATTGTAATATCTCGCTCCTTGGAGCCTATTGAATAAATTACTTGAGTCGTAGAGTCATTTTGTGATGCCATGTTGTATTGCACATATCGAGCATATTGTGTGTATGTTATTGAAATGCTTGGTATGTGTGGGATCTGACCATCTAGTTGTTTATCTTTAGTAGCCTCTCTTACGGGGAAATGTCTCCTAGTGTTTCACTGAGCCATGGTAGCTTGCTACTGCTCCGGAACACTTAGGCTGGCCGGCATGTGTCTTTCTTCGTTCCTGTGTCTGTCCCTTCGGGGAAATGTCACGCGATGAATACCAGAGTCCTGTTAGCCCGCTACAGCCCGGTTCACCGGAGTCCTGCTAGCCCAGTGCTACAGCCTGGATGCACTCGCTGATGACCGACACGTTCGATGCTGGGTCATGGATGCCTGTCCCTGTAAGTCTGTGCCACTTTGGGTTTACGACTAGCCATGTCAGCCCGGGCTCCTTATCATATGGGTGCTAGCGACACCGTCATATACGTGTGCCAAAAGACGCAAACGGTCCCGGGCAAAGGTAAGGCGACACCCGTGGGAATACCGTGCGTGAGGCCGCAAAGTGATATGGGGTGTTACATGCTAGATCGATGTGGCATTGAGCCGGGGTCCTGACAGCGTTGGTATCAGAGCTTGACTGCCTGTAGGATTACCAAGCCAAACTGGTCGAAGTTGAGTCTAGAAATGCTTTAGTTATATGTAAGGGAATTGATTGTGGGATGGAACGTAAGGCTCTTTTTACTCCTTATACCTCATGGCCTTCTGATCTGAGTCATCATCTTCTCTTCTACGGGGATTAAGAACTAGGCTATCTCTTCTTTCTATTAGGATCACGTGTTACTAAGCAGTGGACTGATAAGATTGTTGGATTTAAGCTTGAGTTCAGTTTCTACTACTTCCGTACGTTAACTGTTGATCTCGAAACCTTGATATTGTGCTTCTGAGTGGTTATGCCACCATTTTTGTGAATGTCTCAAATCTTTTCTGAGCATTTACAGCCGTTATGCTGTCCGAGTCATCCCAGGTTTCTAAGTAGTCTGATGCAATTGCAAATCCTTTCTTCCCGTTTCAATGTGCCCATGGGCCAGATTAATCACACTAATTGTTGAGTTGAGGTATTCTATTGCCTTGACTTTTATGTTGGAGTTACTATTATGACCCTAGGTATTTAGGGAGTCACCTAGTAATCTAGCAACGTTTTGTGTTCCTAGTGTGAGATTCTGGCCTTTATTCTCGAAAGCATCCCGTGATGCTACTTAGTAGTAGGTATTCTATTTCTGGGTTTTGAACCCGAGATTCACTCTACCTACTTCATGTTGATAGTAATTGCTAGTGCCTTTAGGATATTAGTAACCTTTGCGATAATCCTTGAAGTCCGTGGTATCTTCTTCTTCCAAATACCATGAACTACTTATGGCAGAAGTTCCTCGTTGAACTGAACGATCACAACCAGAGTGCTCTTGATGAGTTTTCCATGCTATATTGTGACTCTGCCAGCTCAACCTTTCTGCATGGGTTATCCGGAAGAAATATGTTGAACTTGGTTCGACATACTAATCTATGCATCCACAACTCAGAAAATTATATGTTCCTTTGAGTTGTTCTCTTTAGTTGCATTCTGACCTTCGTCTATCAATTGATAGTCAAGAGTATGCGTGCGCTCGTTTATCGATGCCTATTACTCTTGTGGTCCGTCAAGCCATTCTATCGCAGAATGACTAGGAAAAACAAACTCCAGTACCTCATCCATATCTAGGATTGGGTCAAAGCAATTGCATTCCGCAGATCAAAATGCTAATCCAGCTTCTGGTCTGTTCTACCTTGAAGTATTACCATCTTTATATCAGGGATATCATGGTAATTGCACACCATCTTATGAATTCTTGACGCAGTAATACTTCTGATCATCATTGATAATTTCTCGGTTTCTGTGTTATTTTAACTGGAATGCCGACAAGTGAATCGTGGTGTGTGAAATCAATACTCCCAGCAACCTCGTTGCTTGGTAGTTAAAGGATAATAATTTCATTCTTAGCATGTTGGTTTTTGAATCATCCTTCTAAGACTTATCGTGCTACCTAGTTCTTATTTCGGTGCACCCTTCGATTGATGAGTTAGGATCTTGTCAAGTCCTCACTCATTTGATTATATCGTCTTGCCCTCAAAAGCGAGATTGTTCTCGAGCTTAGTAACATACCGGTGGTTCGTGATTTTCTGAATGTCTTCTCGGAAGTATCACCAGGTCGTCACCTGACCGTTATGTTGAGCCCGTGATCAAGTTGGTTTCTTATGAACCACCTTCTTTCCAAGAATCGGTGTTAGATATCCCTGAGCTAGTTGGTTAAGCTGGACAACAACTTGGAGAGTTGGAAGATAAAAGCTTGTCTGACTTAGTTCGTTCCAAAGGGATATTCTTGTGTAGTGTGTGTTGAAGAAAGATGATATCTTCATCGATTGGTCCCTGTGATCAGTTGTTGGACCTATTGTCTTATCAATCCTTTGATTTGAGTGTGGGCCATCGTCAAATCAAATCAGTACCAACGATGCTCGTAATGTTGTCTTATTCGTGGTTGATCCCTCGAGCATACACCATTACATCTTTGGTCTGACAAATGCTATCACCGCGTTCACTTAACTATGGAATTCCTTTTAAAAGGAAACCTAGATGAATTGTTGTTGAGCACATTGACAACATCCTTATCTCCTCCATGGTCTTGTTGGACAACAAGTTAGTGTTGGAAATTTTTGAAGCATTTTCCTCATGCTAGCTCATGAAGTATTTGTTTGATGAAAGGAGTGACTTCCTCTTATACACGTGCATTTGGTGAAAGTTGCCGCCGTGAATTTGAGAAAGTTAGTTTTGCTTCCTCTGGAATCATCCCAAGTCAGTCATGCATATGTGCGAAGTATTCTATGGTTTGGAGACTTGCAACCTTCATTCCATATGTGTTCCGAGCACACCAAGCCACTGATTGATTTGTTCAAGGAGAAGAAGTTTCTTCTTAAGAGCATGCCTTATGCAAGGACTTCTATATCCTCGATTATGGTTCCCCTCCTGAACTCGGTAGTGTTTTATTGTAAGACTACCATGTGGGCATGCTTGTCTGGGACAACGTGTTCACATGTTTGTAGCGGAACCAGCTCATGTTTTGGAGCTTGCTATCGCAGTTCATTCCCCGAGAATCTCGCAACGTCATCTTGTCGATTTGTGTTGCAAACTTCCGTTTTTCTTCCTAGACTCGATGAGTCTGGAATATCCTGACACCAACCAGATCTGAATCTCAGGCAGATATGATGGTTTGGAACATTTCCCAAGAACTATAATATTGGTTCCTCGATAACCGGTAAAGTGGATGTCGTGGCCAACACACCCAGCCGGAAGATCTATTATTGTAGTATCTTGATTGGCCAACTTCTTCAATCAAGATACTACAATAATAGATCTTCCGGCTGGGTGTGTTGGGTTTAGGGTTAGGGTTTAGGGTTTAGGGTTTAGGGTTTAGGGTTTAGGGTTTAGGGTTAGGGTTTAGGGTTAGGGTTTAGGGTTTAGGGTTTA